>NW_027423322.1:0-114100 GCF_048934315.1 Petromyzon marinus | reverse complement strand
TGTGTGGTGAGGGTGTGGGGGTGTATAGTTGGGGAGTATTTTATTATCTATTAGTTGTGCCTTATTTTGGCTAGTTACCCCCCCCCCAGCCCCCCCCCCTCCCCCACCCACTCCCCCCACCCTCTCCCCCACCCTCTCCCCCACCCTCTCCCCCCCCCCACACCCCCCACCCACACCCCCCACCCTCCCCCCAACCCTCTCCCCCACCCTCTCCCCACCCTCTCCCCCCACCCTCTCCCCCCACCCTCTCCCCCCACCCCTCCCCCCACCCTCTCCCCCCACCCTCTCCCCCACCCTCTCCCCCCACCCTCTCCCCCACCCTCTCCCCCCACCCTCTCCCCCCACCCTCTCCCCCCACCCTCTCCCCCCACCCTCTCCCCCACCCTCTCCCCCCACCCTCTCCCCCCACCCCTCCCCCCACCCTCTCCCCCCACCCTCTCCCCCCACCCTCTCCCCCCCACCCTCTCCCCCCACCCTCTCCCCCCACCCTCCCCCCCACCCTCTCCCCCCACCCTCTCCCCCCACCCTCTCCCCCCACCCTCTCCCCCCACCCTCTCCCCCCACCCTCTCCCCCCACCCTCTCCCCCCACCCTCTCCCCCCACCCTCTCTCCCCCCACCCTCTCCCCCCACCCTCTCCCCCCACCCTCTCCCCCACCCTCTCCCCCCACCCTCTCCCCCCACCCTCTCCCCCCACCCTCTCCCCCCACCCTCTCCCCCCACCCTCTCCCCCCACCCTCTCCCCCCACCCTCTCCCCCCACCCTCTCCCCCCACCCTCTCCCCCCACCCTCTCCCCCCACCCTCTCCCCCCCCTCTCCCCCCACCCTCTCCCCCCACCCTCTCCCCCCACCCTCTCCCCCCACCCTCCCCCTCCCCCCACCCTCTCCCCCCACCCTCTCCCCCCACCCTCTCCCCCCACCCTCTCCCCCCACCCTCTCCCCCCCCCCACCTCTCCCCCCACCCTCCCGGTGTAGTCGGCACTTTGCTACGTTCATCATTTCGGTTTTTTTTTGTTATGCTTTGCTTAATGTAACCCCCCCTTTTTAAATGAAAGACCCAAAATATACTTTTTTTTCTTTCCCCCTTCCTCTCTCTTTACCCCCCTCTCTGCCCCCCTCTCTCTCTACCCCCCTCTCTGCCTCTCCTCTCTCTCTACCCCCTCTCTTCCTACTCCATTTGCCTCTCTCTCGCTCTCTCTTTTTTCTTTATAACTACGACAAGTGCTGCATCGGCACGCTGCCCTTCCCACAGTCAAACGGCCTACGACGGGTAGCTTAGATCTGCATGCAGAGCTCTCCGTCATCTGCCACCGAGCACACGGCCTCCTCCAGCGCCCACTGCTCCTTGAAGGCCGGCACGGCGTGGGTCAGCCGCGTGTAGTGGAACTCCAGCCACACCCTGATCCGACCAGAGCGTGGAAGATGCCCAGGCTGCTGGCTGGACGTTGCCCCTCCAGGGCCACCTTCCTTGCCCTGTATATGGCGAGCTTGGCGTAGCCGAAGAGCACGTTGACCAGCCCCTGAAGATGTTGGGGTCTGTTGCCCTTCGGGTATCCAAAGAAGAGGACCGTCGGGGAGAAGTGGAGGCTGAACCTTAGGAGGATGTTTCTCAGGACCTTGAACAGCGAGTCCAGGCTCTTGCACTCCACATATTGGTGCGCCACCGTCTCCACTTTACCGCAGAACCGGCACTCCGGGGACGTGTCGGTGAAGCGCGCCAGGGAGACGTTGGTGGTGACGGTGCCGTGGGCGATGCTCCAGCTGAGGTCGCCGATGCGGTTGTACGTCGGTCTGCAGTAGAGTTGCCTCCAGCGAGGCCTCTCCGGAGAGACGCAGGGCAGGGCTTTCCTCCAGGCATGGTCCTTGTGGCTCCTCAGGGTGTCCTGTTGGTGGAACCGGACCATGTAGGAGTAGAGAACCTTCCTCTTTACATTTGCGAAGGCCACCTCCGGTAGGTCTTCTAGCCGGCACAGGTTGTGATCCGCCTTCGTTTGTCGGCATTGGCGATGCAGTGGCACGACTGAGAGCTCCGGTGGAAGGGGATCGAGAGGGGCCTCGTCATCCCCAACGCCGATGGGGGGCGTTCTCCCCGCTGCCACTGAGAAGGCCCCCTTGGCTTCGGCCAGGATCCGGGCAGCCACCCGGAGCGACTGCAGCCCTGTCTTTGTGGCCACGTCTGCTGGTCCGATCCACCGGCCCCGTGTTTCAGGCTCCACCAGATCTCCCATCCTGGTGAGCCGCGCGTTGGCGAGGCGCCTCTCCATGCCAGGGGTGGTGGTGGTGGATGGCAGCTTTGTCTGTGGGTTCCTGAGGATCGGTTCGAAGACCAGATCCTCAGCCGATCACGGTTGGTTCAGCCTCCTGACGGCGAGGGAGCTCCATGTCTGCAGGACGCTTCTGTAGAAGGGTGGCAGCTGTCCCAGTGGGAGGCCCTGCAGGTCCATGTAGAATAGTTGCTTGGAGCACTGCAGACCCCCCAGCTGTTTCAGGAGTAAGGAGGCCGTGACGCTCCAGGCCGGTGCAGGGGCGGCGTGCAGGAACTTTTGCGCTGCCTGCAGTCGGAAGGTGGCCAGCTGACTCCGCACGCACACCAGCCCGTGACCGCCCTCGTCCAGTGGCAGGGCCAGGACCCCAGCCGCGACCCGATGTCCTCCACCTGACCAGAAGAAGTCGAGGACTTGCTTCTGAAGTGCGTTGACAAGGCTCATGGGGGGGTGCAGGGAGAAGAGTCGGTGCCACAGTATGGACGTCACCAGCTGGTTCTCCACCAACGTCTTTGTCCTGAAGGTGAGGAACTTGCACAGGCGACTCCAGGTGGCCAGCCGCTCCTTCACCTTCTCCTCCAGCTCGACCCAGTTCCTCTGCGGTGGTTCCTCCTCTGGTCCGAGGAACCCCCCCAGGTGGTGCAGCGATGTTGTGCTCCAATTGATGGCTTTTGCCTTCTCGGGACACTCAGTCATGTCCCACGCTCCAAACAGCAGGCTGCTGCACTTTTGCCAGTTCATTTTTGATGACGAGGCTTTCGAAAAGACCTCCTGGCACTCATGCAGCAGGGCGACATCAGCCAGGGAGCGCAGGATGAGGAGGACGTCGTCGGCGTATGCCGTCAGGACCAACTTGATGCTTGGTTCCCTCAGCACCAGGCCGCTGAGTCTCCGCCTTATGAGATTCAGGAAAGGCTCTAATGCCAGGGCATAAAGTTGGCCCGACAATGGGCATCCCTGTCTCACTCCTCGCTCGAATTTAACCGGGGCAGTGAGGGCGCCGTTGATCTTGATCATGCACTCCGCCTTGGTGTAGAGTAGGCGGATCGTTCGGACAAAGGCATCCGAAAACCCAAGGTCTTGAGGGTTCCTCCTCTTCCTACCCCTCCTCCGTTCCGAACACAGATGGACTCGTCCGTCTGAACAAAGCTCGTCGCTCTCTGTGGTGTTAATCCCTCATACTAACATCATGCCAATCCCCCAGTTACATGCTAATTTACTGTTGATATCTAAACTCCTCTCCACCTCCTCCGTTCTGAACATAGATGGACTCGTCCGTCTTAATAAAGCTCGTCTCTCTCCGTGGTGCTAATCCCTCACACCAACATCATGCTCATCCCCCCAGTTACATGCTAATTTCTATGTAAACTGCTTTGTCAAGGTGCTCTGTTCCTCCCACACAGCTTAAAAGACGCTGCCATGCTTGGCAGGGTTCACTCAAGCGCTGTCTTCCAGACAGTCCTGTTTCTTCACCTGAGGAAGGCTACTTGTGTTGTGGCCGAAACGTCGTGAGAATTTTATTCTGTTATTATTATTTTTATTATTTCATCTCCATTCTACGTGACTTTACCGAAAGAACCCAGAAGAACAATGAGCTATCATTATTGTGTTGTTGTTTGCAAAGTGCAGGGTCTTGAGGACTTTGTGGAAAAGTGCGGAATAAATGCAAAGTAACTCCCCAAGAAGTGGTGGTGGTTGGACAAAAAGGACAATGGTGATGCCGATGGCTAAGGTCTCCTCCTGCGATGGCGAGATGTAAACTCCCTCGCATGGTATACAGGAGGTCGTGGGTTCAATCCCTATCCCGACCTTAACGCCTGTTATGTATTTGGAGTCCACGTGTTCTCTCTATCTTCCCTCTGCATTTAATCTGGCTGCTGATATACATTACCACGTGATGAGCCACTTCGTTGATCTATCATTTGTGGCCAGGTGGCTTCTGAAAAGAGCTTTATACCTGGTATTTTTTTTAAGGTGGCCATGGTGCTCACCGTGATCTACATGTTCCTCATGACGGGCACGCTGCTCGCTATGGTCGGCGACATTGTCAAGAACGGTATCCTCACACCCAGCAGCATCTTCTTCATCACTCTCGCGGGCATCCATCTCATCGCCGCGGCGCTGCACCCGCGCGAGTTCTTCTGCATCGTGCACGGATTCTTGTACCTCATCTGCATTCCCACGGGATACCTGCTGCTGCTCATCTACTCATTGGTCAACATGTACAACGTATCATGGGGCACGCGTGAGACCAAGGCGCCTACTGAGCCCTCCCCTAAGGAGGTGAGTTACTTTATGTGTTATCGTTATTGTCGTTGTTGTTTTTGTGTCGAACGTTATTTGGAGTTTCGCTCCATTCTCCTCTGTTGCTCCGTCCCGCACCTCCGATTAGCATGATTGGCTACGTACATTGCAAAAAAAGTGTAACATATGCCCCCAACCCCCGCCAAGACGAAGGCAGCGATCCCCATATAGCTTTTAACCGACCGTTGGGGCAAGTGCTGTTAGCGAGTAGCACCTGTGAAGTCCGGAATGGCACATAAGAGGGTAGGTGGCCAGCACCATGCCCGGCCGCCTTTGTCTCCATTGTTGTCATGTTTACTACATCACATTTGGCTATTTTTGAGGCTTTTTGAGGGAAGGCCAAGGATTGGTCCAGATGTATGTATGTTGAACTTCTTTCACACCATGTGTAGCCAACTGTGCTAATTGGAGGTGCGAAGGAAGGAAAGTTTCTAAACACAAAGAGCAGTTTTTAAGAAATTAGTTTTCAATGTAATGATTTAAAAGTGCATAGCTCCAATTGCTTTCTCATATTGTAAGGAAGAGGGTTCCAGATGGACGCACAAGCGCACCCAAAAGCACGCGATGTGGTCACTGTCTTTGTTCAATGGTTAGCCAAAATCCACTGATGAGAGGATGACCGGAGCTTGCAAAATTATCGTTTATGTTTCTTGACAAGAACGGTGGTGGTGGCTGTGCCACTCGTGTCCATTAATCCAACACGGTGGGTATCGAGGAGGAGTCATTCACTGACTTTCCAGGAGAGTGTAGTATGACAATTATGGACTATTTGTTCCATCTGAATAGAACGCAATGTTTCCCCCTCGCATTTGTGGGTCTATTCCATGGTGTTCTGGTTTCCCGTTGGCCAATAAAATCTTCATACATGGAGGACCGCAGAGCTTGGACAGTTATTGGCGCCAGTTCACTGAGCAGCTGAAACTGCCTTCCAGCTTGTGTGCGCTTCCCACTGGTTTGATATCATTGAAGGACCCTGCCTTCAGCACAATGCCCATCCTCCTGTCCCAGCAGAAGAAGGAACGCAAGCATCGTTTGAATGGAACGAAATGCTATATACTGCCACTCGAGTGGGACTGCTTCCAGTGGAGGATCAGCGTCCATCCGAAGAAATACTCGGCACTGAGTCAGGAGGATGACAGTTCAAGGTGCCACCACCTCACTGAGAGCCTGTAGCCATGCTTTTAACTTTGATCCTTACCTCTCGTGTATCGATAGTTCAACGTTTATGTCCCATATTATTGAGGGACTGTGTTATCTTGGTGTGGTTTGGGACTGTTGTTTTGCTGCCTTGCCCCAAGTTATGCATTTAGTATTGAAAAATTGGCAGTAACTGATGTACTCATGCAAGTTGCACTCATATACTTTATTTATTTTATTATATTTCCTATACTTAGCACTGCTATCGTTTTATGTTCTAACTTTATAATCCCCTACACCTACTGGACATCTGTGAAAATAGGTTCATAGCTCATCGGACTCCTCCTGCAGTAGAAATACAGATTATGATTATTGATTGGCTGTGTCGGGTGGAGGAGGATTTACAACGTAACATTTTACTCAAGTCAATACTGAGTCTTGTCTCAACTTATTAACTGTGATTCTAGTTGTGCTTGTATCTTAGGCGCCGTGGTGGCTAGATGTTAACTACCTCCCCTGGTATGCAGGAGGTAGTGGCTTCGATCCCAAACCTGACGATGCCTGTTGCCTATATGGAGTCTGCGTCTATTCTTTTCTCTCCCCATGTTGGTGTGGATTTTACTCCGGGTTCCCTGATTTTTTCCCTCCTCATTTAGAATCATCATGTGATTAGAGTATTTGGCTGCTGTAATTTCCACGTGATAAGCCGCTCATTGAGTTATAATTTGTGATATTCAGGTCGATTCTACAAAAAAGCTTCCTAGCTCAGTGGGCCTTACATGGTAAAATAAAAATAATGGTTTAGTTTAACAGTTTATCATCATCCCTCCCAGCCGAGTGGAGTCGTGCACGGTGGAACTCGACAGAGAGATGAAGCTGCGTCCAATTGAGGCCAGACAACAGGACACTACGAGCACTCAGATGGAGCATCCAGAAGGAGCAGAGATCGAGGCGAGAGGAGAGGACATCGCGAACACTCATATGGAGCACCCAGAAGGAGCAGAGACGAGACCAGAGGACATCGTGAGCACTCAGACAGATCATCCAGAAGGAGTAGAGAGTGAGGAGAGACGACAGGGCATCACAAGCACTCAGACGGAGCATCCTGAAGGAGCAGCGATCGAGTCGAGAGGAGAGAACATCGCAAACAGTCAGATGGAGTATCCAGAAGGAGCAGAGACGAGACCAGAGGACATCGCGAGCACTCAGACAGATCATACAGTAGGAGTAGAGAGCGAGGAGAAACGACAGGGCATTGCGAGCACTGGGACAGAGCATCCTGAAGGAGCAGAGATCGAGTCGAGAGAAGAGGACATCGCAAACACTCAGATGGAGCATTCAGAAGGAGCAGAGGCGAGACTAGAAGACATCGCGAGCACTCAAACAGAGCATCCAGAAGAAGTAGAGAGCAAAAGTCGACCTCCAGAGCAATCAGACACAGACCTCGCCCTCCATACCAAAGGTAATATTTTCATCAAACAAAGACAAAGTCTTCTTGGTTCTTTCGTTAAAGTCACATAGAATGGAAATAAAATAATAAAAATAAAATTCTCACGACGTTTTGGCCACAACACAAGTAGGCTTCTTCAGGTGGAGGAACAGAACTCTCAGGACGACAGCGCTTCAATGAACGCTGCTAAGATTCGCAACGTCTTTTAAGCTAGGTGGGAGAAGTAAAGCGCCTTGACAAAGGAGTTTACATATCAAACAGGATAATTGAGCATTGAAATAGCGGTGTTAAAGTGTTGGATCAGCAGGGTGTTAAAGTCAGAAATTCGCATGTAACTGGGAGATTAGCATGATGTTATTGTGAGAGATTAGCATGTGACTGGTCACGGAAATAGCTATGTTAAAATCAAAGTTTACATATCAACAGGGCCATTTAGTATATGGACACTAAAGGACTGCAACTATCCAACTATCATACAATAAACCGATGTGAAAAAAACTAAGTATAAACTACATCAATATAATAAATGTACTCAATATATTCTTCAATAAGTTGAGCTATTAACATAAAGTAACTGGGTATACACTACACTATATAATGAATACCATATAGTAAACTAATAAAAAACTAAAATATAAACTACATCAATGTTATCAATAAACTCTATATACTCTCCAAACAGCTGAGCTACTAACAATAAGTCGTTATACATTACAATGCCATATGGCGAAAAAATGGGTGGTGGTATTTTCTTTTCAACGTTAGCACCACGGAAAGCGACGAGCTTTGTTCAGACGGACGAGTCCATCTATGCTCGGAACGAAGGAGGGGGGAGAAACAGCCACGATGCGCTGCTCTGTTCTGTGTTGCGTTACAACTATGTTATAAACTAGACTACAATACATTGCAATGTTATACCTTCCAATCTAAACTACATTGTATAATATCGTATACAGCCCAATGTAAGCTCTAACATTATGCATTATATTGATATGTCCCCAACTAAACTTTTTCTACATTACACGACTATACACCGTAATATACACTGCCATAGACAAACCCACCATTAAATTATACAATGCGTTACTATACACTACCCTATACTTTAGACTGTAAAATAGACTTGTAATATTACACTATGTATTATTCTACCAACCCTACTGTATACCACACTACTGTATATTCACTATACAATTACGATACCATATATTGCCTTATGAATTATGCTAAACATTACAATGTTAAACTATTTATTATACAACATGCTATACCTTTGACCGTTGTGTGAACGGTATTTAGAGACATTGTCAGGGAATGGACTGCAGTCTGAAAGTCACCGTATAATACAATCAATTAAGAACCGAAATGGTTTATAACGTCTTTCCAATGGTTACTAAGCCAGAATCCATCTTCTCGGTTGAAATTGCCTCTGTGTTTGTATATGTGGATGGCCTCATGAACGAATGTCTCATGGTAGCCGGATGGCTTGCAGAGAACCTCCGTGTCATGTGAGCCCACTAAATTATAACAGTGATCTGCCACGGCTGAGGTGTTCGTCCTACCGTGTTTCAAGTCTGCTTTATGTTCACGGATGCGGTCCGAGATATGTCGTTTGGTTTCTCCAATGTAGCTGCTACCACAGAGGCAACTTAGTTTGTAGACGCCCGGGTACTGTATGTCTGGAACCACATCTTTTACAGACGGAACCAGATCACGCATTTTATGTACTGTGTTGAATCGGACCTGGATCTTGTGTTTATTCAGGATTTTGGAGATCTTTTTTGTGACCCCCGCAATGTAGGGTAAGGTGATGGTTTTGAATGGCTCCTCAAGAGAATCCTTCTTCATGGCTGGAGTGATGGTTTTGCGGATTGTGTAGTCGGAGTAACCATTAGCCTTGAGAGCTTGGTGTACGTGCTAGAGTTCACTGGCAATGTGTTCCTGGTCGGAAATGCATTGGGCTCTATGGTATAGAGTCTTGATGAGGGAGTTCTTCTGGGACGGATGGTGGTGGGAATCTGGTTTTAAGTAAACATCCATATGCGTAGCTTTCCTGTAGACACAGTGGCTCATTGAACCATCAGGTCTCCTTTTAATTAGGACATCCAAATAGGGTAGCTTGCCATCTTTATCGACTTCCATGGTAAATCTGATGGCTGGGTGTATGGAATTGATGTTAGAGCTTACATTGGGCTGTGTATACGATATTATACAATGTAGTTTAGATTGGAAGGTATAACATTGCAATGTATAGTAGTCTAGTTTATAAAATAGTTGTAACGCAACACAGGACAGAGCAGCGCATCGTGGATGTTTCTCTCCCCTCCTCCGTTCCAAGCATAGATGGACTCGTCCGTCTGAACAAAGCTCGTCGCTTTCCGTGGTGCTAACGTTGAAAAGAAAAAACCGCCACCCATTTTTTCGCCATATGGCATTGTAATGTATAACGACTTATTGTTAGTAGCTCAGCTGATTGGAGAGTATATAGAGTTTATTGATAACATTGATGTAGTTTATACTTAGTTTTTTCACATCGGTGTATTGTATGATAGTTGGGTAGTTTCAGTCGTTTAGCGTCCATATACTAAATGCCTCTGTTGATATATAAACTTCGACTTTAACATAGCTATTTCCGTGACCAGTCACATGCTAATCCCTCACATTAACATCATGCTAATCTCCCAGTTACAAGCTAATTTCTGACTTTAACATCCTGCTGATCCAACACTTTAACACCGCTATTTCAATGCTAAATTATCCTGTTTGATATGTAAACACCTTTGTCAAGGCGCTTTACTTCTCCCACCTAGCTTAAAAGACGCTGCGAATCTTTGCAGCGTTCATTGAAGCGCTGTCGTCGCGACAGTTCTGTTCCTTCACCTGAAAAAGGCTACTTGAGTTGTGGCCGAAACGTCGTGGGAATTTTATTTTATTATGTTTTATTTGTATTATTTTATTTCCATTCTACGTGACTTTACCGAAAGAACCAAGAAGATGAATCCCTGCAGTCACGAAAGCTTTAAATCGAAAATTAAATGCGAAGTCATTGCTTGTCAGTTAAACAAGACCGAGCATCTGAAATCACGCGATGCGGTGACCATCTTTGTTTGATGAATGGATGAACGAAGTGTGGGTGATGGTTAATGCTCCTAGACGAGATTAGCAAGCTATTGTGATTCATTTGTGGCAAGCACTCTGGTGTTGGACCAGAAGACGCCAAAAGGCGTACAACTCAAAAACAGCGCACTATCAGAGTATTGAGGGCTCGGGGTGAGCATTTAACACCAGTGGAGACTAGGCTCTAAGAAAAGCCGTCTCGGGTATGGACCAATCAAATTCAAGGACAGTGCATATTATTATCAGAGTTGTCTCTTTTGTTTGCATTTTGATTGCTTGTGTTGTGGTTATTGCAAATACGATGCCTTGAATAAAGGTGTCAGTTTTTGTGCCAGTTAAAAGGGTAAAACCTATTACTATTACAATATTAATATTATTCATCGGAGTAAGTTGTTGTTATTTGGACAATCGCACAAAGTGAACCTTCTGTCCCGTGGATGGGAATGCATAGGAGGAAGACGAGTTTTGGAAGAGCATGATCAGTGACTACCTCAAGCCTCTGGAGGAAGATGACGATCACAGGAAACGCGTGAAGCAGGAACTCTTCGAGATAAGAAACAAGGTACTGGCAACGCGTCATCGCGAGTACCGGAGATGCTTCGATAACAGAAAAATTGCGTTCCAGCGACAACGCGTTGTGCAAACAGCAGGCGTTAAGCGAGTACTTACCGTACTTGGCATGTGGTAGAAGAAGATTTAAACGGCATTGAATTACCTATGCCTTATTATTCCAACGAATTAATTGTTAATTGTTCCAATAATCCGCTAATCCTGTAAAATACATGAACAATAAAACAATAACAACAGAAGTGACCATTTGGCGTCGAGAGTGGACAGTGGGGGAGAAAAATGAACGCACAAAGAGGGGATCCATAAACAGCCCGGGGTCATCCCCCCCGCCACTCGGCCAATGCAATGTAAATCAGGCCTGGTCTGTCTGTCCCAACGTGCAGGGCACTTTCGTCTACTTCATGATCAATGCACTGTGGCTGGTGGCGACCCTGGCACTGCAGTTCGTGGGAGCCGACCTCTACATCCAGATCCCGAGCACGAAGAACGAGGGGACGGTCATCGACGTGCTGCCCCTCGCCTTCATGTTCCTCATCACCTTCTCCAGCATGCTCATTGTCCAGTTCCTGGCCATGCTGTACCACAGCTGAGGAGGAGGGGAGGGGGTCGACCCATGCGTGGCCATAGGGGGTGTGTGTGCATGCCGACTCAGTGACCAACAACAGTAACGATTATCTGAAATGGTCCTGGACTTCCCCCCTTGTGCCGTACCGGCCTTCATAGGTGCCACTCGCTGACAGCACTTGCCCCAACAGTATCTTAAGGCTATCCAGGAGATCCATGTCTTTGCCTTTATGTGAGTGTGGGCAGTGTGCTTATGACCAGCTCCGGTTTCGCAGCCGAGGTCTCACTCCGAAACAGTCGGGCAGCATTATCTTTTCATCGGCTGTGTAACACTGGGTGGAAACTACTTGGTTTGTCATTCCATGCGAAGCTCCGGATTTTATTTGACCACATTGATATCTTCCCTTCTTTATTCTTTCGAGAAGGATGTTGAGGTGTCTAAAGTAACATCTGCACCGGTTAGAAACATTCAGGTCACCCTGCCTACAATGCATCCTGGGTTTAACCAGACTGGATTGTGTCAGGAGCTCACATATTCTTAAAAGATCTAGACACACTCCCATTGGTGAGCTCCTCTCACAAGCGTGGCTGTGTTGGCTGGGTCATGTAGCCCCCATGCCCAGCCACTGCATGGCAAAGCAACTATTATTTGGCAGGATAGATCAGACTAAAGGGCACGGCATGGGCTAGGGAAAAAAAGGAATGATATGGTACAAGAGGATATATAGAGATGAGTGGACTTGCCAATAACTGGTACCAGCGGTCTCAAGATTGGCCACTCCTGAGGAGATGCTACTTGGCAGTTGGAGGCAGTCGCCCACCAGCAATAATGGAGGGCAGAGGAGCGATGCTCGCATCCATAAGCAGAGCACCGGGCAGCTAAACACAACAATTTGGCACAGTAGGGGTCACAGCTGGTGCATTGTCAGTCATCTCAGTCAGTCAACCATTGGCTCCTAGGTCTGTCCGTTAACTCCTGACATTTTGCCACCGTGGCGCCCCGTGCCCCTCCCCCTTCCCCTCCGTGCCCCCCCCCCTCTGCCCCCGTTCAGGTTGTTCACGCTGCTGCACGTGCTCTCCTACGTGGAGTCGTCGTCGTCGGGCCAGCAGTCAAAGAGGGGTGCTGTTGGTCGAGACAACAAAGCATTCGTCAACGATGGAGACGACGATGACGCTCAGCAGCGCCGTCTCAGAGAGATTGTCTTACAGATCCCTGGACCCCCTCCTCACACGCCGCACGTGGGTCCCCTCCCCGCACACAGCACATGGACCCCTTCCACTCATGGCGCACCTGGACCCCCTCCTCACAAGCCGCAAGTGGCCCCCCTCCATGCACGCTGCTCGTGGACCCCCTCCTCGCACGCTGCTCGTGGACCCCCTCCTCGCACGCTGCTCGTGGACCCCCTCCTCGCACGCTGCTCGTGGACCCCCTACTCGCACGCTGCCCGTGAATCCCTTCCTCGCATCCTCGCACGCTGCACGTGGATCCCCTACTCGCATGTCATACGTGGACCCATGCACGTCGTGGTTTATCAATGACGGTGCGGTCAGTAAAGGTGCAGCCCTGCAAGATGCTTCCCTTGTTGGAAGAGGTGGGAGTTACCCACGCTTTACCCCACCACCGCATGCGACCTGCCGATCGACCAACTGTGCTGTATCCATTTACGCAGCTGGGTGGACAGAGGCAGCGAGATTTAAGAAGCTTGCAGCGTCGCTCCAAATGCCAGGCCTAAGGATCGACCTCTAGATCGCAAGTGTGGTGACGAGTTAATTGCAGCAGGGCAGCCTCTCATTACAATGGAATGCACTCAAAAGTCCTGCTGTACAACAACGGTGGACATCACTTGTGATATCATCGGCTAAAGTAAATGTAGGGGCTTTGAAGCTGCTCCTGGCCACGGACAGAGAAGTCGCTTCTATGTAGCAGTGGTCAGATGAAGGAAACGTCCTGTTGTTGTTTGTATGTTAAATTTATTTTGCACTGCACTTAGCCAACCATGCTATCGTGGATGTAAACATCACCCACACATAGACTGTCCCGTTAACCATAGAAGTTGATCAAATCACATTATTACGCCTGATTAATTTAGAGGTCGAGCGACCCACATGGGAAATCTTGTTTTGAGAAAGGTTTCTCTACCAAACACAGAAAACGATTCCCCATATCGCTTTAATAGACTTATGGAGCTGTTAGTGAGCACCTAATAACGGCAGGCACAGCACACAAGGTGGGTGGCCAGCACCAAGTCAAACTGCATTACCGCACCATTTTATCATTTGAGGCTGAGTCGACCTAGGGGAGGCCCAGAACCGGTTTAGATAATCACCACTATTGTTGGTGGCCATGAGTGGAAGTGAAACTAGCGTCCCAAGGCTCAAATACTTGTGCAGGGCTATGAACACGAGTTTTATTTCACGTTCACTGATGGTCAGATATATATGCCAACATATATTTATAGATATTTTATAATACTCTTTGGTTCTTTCGGTAAAGTCACGTAGGTATAAAATTAAATAAATCACGACGTTTCTATTGCAACACAAGCAATCATCATCAGGTGGGAAACCCAACAGCAAGAAGTTTTTTCTACTGAAGTGGGAGAGAGATGCCATGGTAAGAGGTTTCTAGGTAAGAACGGGGGGCAGGGCAAGGGGGGGGGAAGAGGGGGTGTGTGGGCTAGGGGGAGGGGATCGTTGCGTGGACGCTAGATTGATATGTATAATGTGGTTTATTTACAGAGATGTAGAGTTACATTGAGACTGTGTGGATAAATAAAACAAGACAGAGAAGAAGCAGTCATACATCCAGAGCACCACGTTCAGATAGTTTCCCCAAAATATTGTATTGGAGATGTGAATCCATAATTTTAATGCTAAGGCAATGTTTCGCTGCTATTTGCCGCTGAGAAGATGTTATCTCCCTCGATCGGTACACAGGAGGTCATGCTGGACCCTGGCGGTGCCTCTGTTATACTTTTGGAGTTGGCGTGTGCTCTCGCTGTGGTGGTCGGAGCTTGGGTTTTTATCCGGGTTCCTTGGTTCAGATGATTAGACTGCTGTTATAAATTCTCACGTGTGGTGATATCAGCTACTGCGATCATCAGCTATCATTACGTGTGACCAGCTCGCCTATGAACAAGAGCTAAGAGCACAGTTGAGTTTAACTGGTAAATAAAACTGTGAATTCCCTTGCACCTTCTGAGGACGGTAGTGTCTTGGTCAACAGGTCACTTACCAAACGCTTAACGATCGATCCAAACCTTTTAGGTCCACGCTTCGCTGGGCGCGTATAGTGGTTACGCACACGTAAAGCTCTGTGTCTTTCTGGTGGATGCGTTGTCGGGCTGGTCCCATGGTGTCTGAAACGTGGAACAGCACGAAGGCGTTGGTGGTGAGCGGTAAAACGTGCACTCCTCCCCCATCACCCCCAGATTAATGTAGGTTACACTCCTCTGCTTGACAATAAATCCCAAAGGTTATTTTTAGTTTATAACGTCGCGATTTATAGCTTTTGTTAAACTTGACAAGATTACGTTTTAGTCCATGGCAATGAGAATAGAGTTCGTTTGTAGGAGAACATATTTGCACGATGCTATTTAAGTAAATTAACATACAATGTGGTAACACGGCACGTACTGATTATATGCACTTTATTGCCTATTGTTTTTTACTTTGCACAAATATAGTTTACTGAACTTTTGCAAGCCGTTATCAGTCATGTATTCTCGACTGCTTGCATATAGATAGTGGCGCAGCCCTGCAATGAATCACCCCTCCAGGCGATTGAGACAGCCTGCCACCTACAGATTGCGCAACAGCGCCCCACACAACTTCCAGCCGTTTGAACTCGGTCGTTGGTGTAATTTGCATTCTTATCTGGAGTAAACCAACCTCCAAATCTACATATCGCTGGGTTCACAGTTTAGCGCGCTAATTAATACTGCACCACTCACTTTAGCATTGCCACATCCAAATAAATAAATGCGTATGCACCAACCGCTTGAAATAATGCCACATCGCATAGTCGTCGTGTCGACAATTAGAGAGGTAGCCAGGTTGCTCAAAGATCAGCGCTGGACTGGTACCATTGAGAAGCTGGGTTCAACCCCGGCTACTGAAACTAAACTTTTATTTTTATTTTACCAGGTAAAGTCCACTAAGATATATACAGCTTTTTTTAAAATAAGCGACATGGCCACAAATAATAGCTCAACGAAGTGGATCATTAATCACGTGTACATTTGTAGCAGCAGTCAAATACTCTTAACGCACTTTTATTCCAAATATGGAGAACAATCCCAGCGACCACGAAGAGAAAGAGGCATGCAATCTCCAAACAGGCATAGCATACAACAGGCATAGCAGGCGAGGTAGTTAACATCTCCTAGTCACCGTGGCACCCTGCCTGTGACTGGCAGGGCTCTCCCGGTATAGTTAGCTGATGGCCTCAGCCCGGTCACCAACGATTCAAAGACGGATTGTAAAAAAACAAATTAATTGGTATTGGTTCCCACGTGACCACTTGATTTGATTTGCTCTGACGGATGGTGGTGAGTATATCTGAATATTGCCTTTATACTCAAACCATCTAACCCAAAGTAAACAGACAGTCCTCGACTTGCGAGTGTCCGACTTACGAACGCCCGCTTCCATGAAATATATAAAATAAGAAAAATATTGATTTAAAATGCGAACTTGCAATTGCAAACTGAACTGCCGGCTTACGAACCGTTCGAATTTCGAACAGGTCTCAGGAACGAACTAGGTTCGTAACCCGAATACTGCCCAGAAATAACTTCTGCTCAATAGGTTTGTGGTCATATATAGTTACTAATTATTGTTAACATGGGGATAGTACATTTGTGTGATGTAGGTGCTGGATGTGGTCATAGCTGGGATCCTATCCTTTTCTATATTTATAGAGCACCTTTGGTCAAGGCACGCTTTCCAACATTTAAAAGCTGTAACAAAAACAAAGTGATTTATATGGCAAGGGCAGTGCAAGGGCCGAGGAATGAGTGTCCCGAACATAGGACATGTGGCTTCATGCAAGAGATATAGGGAAGGAACGGAACAAAATGGAACGGTAAAAAGGGAAGAGGAAGGGGATGGGCTATTAAAAAGAGGTGAGGCCTTCAGAGAGGAATGGAAGAAGGTTATGGAGGTGGCCTGCTTCATGTTCAAGTATCTCTCTATTTACAAAGTTCGATTTTACGATATTTCACGTTCATGCAATTGACAAATTACGTGTTCTAATGCTGTACTGTGCTATGTGATTGTCACGCGGCCCCCATGGTGTCAGCCAGCGCTGGTCTCAGACCCTCGGTACCCACTATATCTGTTTACCTGCTATTAAGTAGGAGCATTGCTCGAAACGTCGACAATTATATACATGTCCTTTCAATGCATTGTTGTTAACGAGTGTGTTGTAGAGGAGGTTAATTGACCATACTTCACCACTCTGACCAAACCGGGTTGGTGGAGGTAGGTGAACATTGTATAAACGTGGAGAGGAAGGAAAGTACGGTACAATATTTGAATTCATACGCACACAGTGGGGAGCACAGGCGTTGCCTCTGCCAGTGATCTCAGTCAACCCACCGCTCCTGGGTCTGTCCCGTGAACTCCTCCTGCACCCAGCTGGCACAGCAGTCAACCCATAGCACCTGGGCCTGTCCTGGGACTCCTACCAGTAGCAAGCCTCCCACACTGCAAGTCGACTCAAAGTGCACTTAGCCTGTGACAAGCGCCGTGGTGCCGTCACTACCACTTAATGGCGGATGGCAGCTGTTGTTAATGCACGGTGGAACAGAGTTCAGCTTCCAATGAGTAGGATGGTACGGTGTATGTGTGTATAAAGCAGCAGCACTGGAGAGACAAAGGTGGCCGGGTGTGGTGGTACCGGGTTTTATCGGTACTTCTTGCTAACAGCACTTGTCCCAACAGCCTCATAGAGGCTATACATGAGTCTTTGTCTTTGCAGTGGTTTGTGCACTGCGCCACGGTCTCTGTGACCTTTATTGCACTGAGGTCCAGGTCGTTATAGGTCCAGCCTTGACGAACGCCTTTCAACGTATTGCATGCTTCTCCAAATTATAAGACGAATCCAAAAACATACATATTTGGCCTCACACAAGACAAAGATCGCCCGTATAGCCTGAACAGACTGTTGGGGAAAGTGCTGTAAGCGAGCACCAATGAAGGCTGACACAGCACACGAGGGTTGGGTGGCCAGAACCACGCCCGGACGCCTTTATCTCTACAGTGGCCATGTTAACACATTACACCGTACCGGGTAATAATGTGAGGCTGAGTCGAAGTTAGGGGAGGCCGTGAGCAGGAATCGAACTCGGGTCACCAAGTTCGTAGCGCCGAGCGCTGCTCTTCACAATAACAAAAAGTCGCCATTCGCCACTAAGTGGTGGTGACGTTACCATGACACTTGTGCCAGGCGATGTGCACTTTGAGGCCACGTGAATTGTCGAAGACCCTCTAACAGTAGGTCACAGGACAGACCCAGGTGCCATGGGTTGACTGAGATGACTGGCAGATGCACCACCTGTGCCTCCTATTGTGCCAACTTCCTGTATTTTTTTCGACCCGGTTATCCGCTCATTGTTGTGAGCGTCGCTCCTCTGCCCTCCGCTGTTGTTGGAGGACGATTGCCTCAAACTTCCCAATAGCGTCTTCTAGGTGCACGTATCCTGGCACTGCACAGTAGCATCCTTAACGAGCCTCCTCGCTCACTCTACACGAAGCTGCGGGTCGTGCTCTTACATGTGGACGTCTCCTGGATTATAACTTTTGCTTTAAAATGCACAAGCTAAATGTGCGTCTCAGAATCGGTAGACCGCGGTAGAATGGAGAAGGATGTTGGAGTGGTGGTGCCGCGCCTGGCACATTAAAATAACAACCCGCCGAGCCGAGTTAGATAGCAAGACACGGCTAACATCTGCAGTGGCGAAGTGATGACACCTTGGATGAAGGTGAATCATTCCAAAAGCACGATTAATGATGATCCGTACCTCGAGATTCCTGGCTGGCTGCTGGCTGGGCGCCTCTCCACTCCAACCACAATTACTCCACTGTTAGTGGCTGATGTAGGCCGTTGCTACAGAAACTAGCTGGATAACATAACTGGCTATGCGGGATTATTTGTCGAACAAATGAAATTAAACGGCTTAAACGGAAGTCCGGCAGACGTCTAATAATAGTAATAATTATAATCATTATTAATTGGCATAGATAGCGACACCGAAAAGATGGAAATAACGAATAGAGAAGACTGACCATGGCTCATTTAAAATCGCTCTAACTTTTAAATGTGCTCCTATCAACGTAATTATTTTGCCAAGATGCTTATTTCCTAGATGTGCGTGTATGTATATCTATAACCTCAGTCTTTGCGTTTTATTATCAGAATCAGAATCTTTAGTTATCCTGGAGAAATATGATAAGCTATGAAGATATTTTTCAGAGATGTCCAGTAGGGATGGGTCAGAAACTTAAACGATAGGAGTAAGCAAATCACTCAAGATAAATGTATCAATAAATGAAAAACTAAAAAAAGCTATTTAATTTACCAGGTAAGGCCCACTGACTTATTATCTATTTTCAGAATAGACTTGGCCACAAATGATAGCTCCACAAAGTGGCTTATTGTGTGGACATTGTATTGCAGGCAGACACTACACGCACATTGTTGATTCTGAATGAGGAGGGAAAAACCAGAGGACCCGAAAAAAAATGCACGCGACCACGGGGCGAGAGAGTGAGACATAAACTCAAAATATACTGAAGGTCACGGGACAGACCCAGGGGCCATGGGCTGACTGAATTAGATGACTGGCAGATGTACCACCTGTGCCCCCTACTGTCAACTTAACGCATTACATCCGCCCGGCGCTCCGCTCGATGGAGTCGGGATCTAACCCACGAACCTCGTGCAGATTACTGTTCGTGCTCCGAGCGCAGGAGGACTAAGAGACGAGTCTGAACACGGACAGCTGTCGTTTGCTTGCGTGGCTGAGCTTCGTGACCTGCGAGACGAATCCACAGCCTGCCGCGTGTGTGGTGATTCATAGGCGATTCGTCATCCCACTTGCCAGGCCGTCAGCGCTCCGCAGGGCTGAGGGACCCGCGGGGAGAACGGGATGATGGGGAAATATGGAACCGATTAATTTGTTTTTGTTGCTTTCTTATTTATCCATACGAGTCGCACTGAACCGTGGGGCATTTTTAGCTGCGAAGCAACTGTGTACCGCATAGTAAAGTTTTTTTTGGATTATTTCGCGTAAATATAAATGTGTCGTTAACCCACCACCACCCGACACAGCTAATCAGCAAGGTTTGTCACCTAAACAAAACGTGCCAATTACTATGGGCAGCCACCCCACTAAGGCGGTCACAGTAGGACGATTGGGATCGGTAAGAGCAGTGTTCTTCATTTCAAGGCCCACGGGCCAATGGCGGCCCCAGGTGGCCTTCAGTGTGACCCCTGACAGCACATGGATATGAAAACACCCCTTGCAGGTGAGGCGGTGTGGCGGCTCTCAGACTGATGTCATATCGGCTGAAGTAGCCTCCCTCTGAAAATGAGTGAAGAACACTGTTTTTGGATCAGGAGGAGGTGGTGGCAGAACCTTCGAGAAACCTTAGAGAAGGGACATGGACCACGGGGGCCCTGGGTGACTGTGCAACTCGCCCTCTCACCTATACTCACCGTTGTCCTTCACCAACGTGGTTAGGAATGGTCAAAGTCCAACACGCTCCCCACATACCCCCGACCGCGATTGCGGAATTAAACAACGATGAGGCAATTAAGGATTGCCCCTTGCTGTGGCTGAACGCTATCGCGGGATGAATGTCAAGGCAGGTGCGCGGACTTCATCCCAATCGATACACTTTGTGAGCTTTGCAATTGCAGGGATAATCAAATCACGTTCCTCTAATCACCTCGATAAGGCTTCTCACCGAGCCAGGTTGTTTATAAGTCAACATCCCCTTATCCATTCACGTTCACGTGAGACGAATTGAGTTCACATTCTACTGGGGGTATGTGCGTGCGCATGTCTGTATGCATTTGGAGCCGCGGAATAGTGAACACGAGTTCGATTTCCGCTCACCTCCAATATCGGGTGACGAATATCTGAACCCGTACTGGGCCTCCCCTATGTCTACTCGGACTAAAACGAGTATCGGGTGCGGTGTGTAAAACATCAGCACTGGTGAGACAAAGGCGGCCGGATGTGGTGTTGCTCGTGCCAGCCTTCACCCATACAACCTTCAACAGTCTGTTGAAGCTTGTATGGGAGAACGTTGTCTTGCGTGTGTCTCTCTCTCTGTCTCCCGCCATATTGTGTGTCTCTCGCGTTATGCTCTCACAATCTGCCTTTAACTTCTCATCAATTCACTGCCGTTCACCAATTTCTGCACGAGTGCCTATCACATCAAAATCCGAATATTTATGTATATTGCAGGAGGAATCCGATGAGCTATGAAGCTCTTTTTCACAGATGTCCATTAGGGGTAGGTCAAAGCGTTACATCAACAAACAATACAAAACACGATAGGAGTGCAAAGTATAGGAAAGGTAAACAAATCACTACAAAAAAATTGAAAGGAAAATAAACAATATTTAATTTACCAGGTAAAGCCCATTGAAGTATTAGCTTCTTTTTTCAGAAGCAACCTGGCCACAAATTATAGCTTCACGAAGTTGGCTTATCATGTGGAAATGAAAAGCAGCCAAATGTATAGCAGCCAAATTATCTTAATAATCTAAACGCATGTTTAAATATCCATCCCCATGCGCTTCTGCCACCGTCTGAAACGTTTTTCCTTCCGATATTATGAAGCCACTGAAGCTATGCACTTTTAAATCATAAATTAGATTAAAATCGAATTTCTTTAGAACGGCTTTTTTTCCTTTGCCAGTACCAAAATATGAGAATAGGTTTTCCCCTTTATCTGGCAAAAAAACAAGTGTTAAGATTTTGATTTAAAGCTTTCGTGACTGCAGGGATTAATATTCTTGGTTCTTTCGGTAAAGTCACGTAGAAGGGAAACAATAAAAGAATAAAAATATAAAACAATCATCATGATGATAATTGCTTGTGTTACAGTCGAAACGTCTTGAGAATTTTATTGTTTTATATTTTTATAATTTGATTGTTTCCCTTCTACGTGACTTTACCGAAAGAACCAAGAATATGAATCCCTGCAGTCACGAAAGCTTTAAATCAAAAAGAATATAGGTGTTAAGATGTTAAAACACCAAAGTGAAACCTTTAACAAGGAATCTTGTCTGCATTAACACTGTTTGAGACTAGGCTCCAAAGAAAGCTGTCTCTGGTGTGGACCAACCAGTTTCAAAGACAATGCATATAATATATTCTTGGTTCTTTCGGTAGTTTGTTGTCCTTCCCCCGCACCTCCGATTAGCACGGTTGGCTACGTACGGTGCCAAAGAAGATCAACAAACACCTAATTATGTTGTATATTTCCCAATATTTTTAAGTCTTGCTGTTAAAATCTATCTTTTTAAAGGGCTGCCCTTGTCAGCATCGCCTATGATCGTTGTATTTCACCTGCTCTGAATAAAGATGCCATCTGTGAATGTTTCACCTGAGCCGAGTCACAATTCCCACTCTGTGTTTATTATGTTTCACAGAGATGGCCTTGAGGCAGGGAAACACCATTTCCTTTTACATTGCTAGATACATCACCCCAAAGGAGTCCCGGCGGCGATGCTGCTATCGGGCGCACAGTCACAGAGTGGGAACTCCTCAGCAGGCGATGAGTCACGAGGAGCATCTTGATGAGCACGACCCTTGCTCTGCAGAGGGACGGTCTTCTTGCTGAAATAGCCTCACGCAGTGGGTTCGTGATGTTGATGGATACCGGTCTGCCCTGCAATAAACATTACCACGATGACTGTGTCCATATGTAACATCGTACATATGAGAGAGAACCGGGTGGTGGCGGCTTCGCACGTCCCCGGTAATCCAGCACTATAGAGGCAGCAGGGAGGGTTGGTGGATCACCCACAGATGATGTCGTGAAACTCCCTTCCCATGGGCTTCGAGGAAGTGCCTTATCCTGGCTCGTCAGGAGAGGGCGATACATCAAGTGGACTAATCGCCATCTGTTTCAATCTGAACCGGGATTGAACGTTGCCTCGTGCAACACGTGGGTTTTCACCAGGTTATTGGGTTTGCTCCCACTTGCGTATAATGATAAACACAGCTGATCATTTATTGGCTATGAACAACTTAAAATAAAAACTCAATGTAGCATCAGCAAGCCCCTCCTTAAAATGAGTCTTTCCACTCAATGTGGCTTTCCTGGATATAAGTAAATATTGATTACGAGGAAATTTAAAGTGGATTAACTGCTAATTCCTGTGGATTACAAGCTAATTGTAGATGAGTATTATTAGTAGTGTAATGCTTTGTGCTGACTGTTATTAAACCACTGTTGTCTGCACTCCTTCAATGGAGGAGGAATAACACTACACAAATTCTCTCCTGCAGTCCTCTCGTGGCTAGCAGACCTTGACATTGGCATCCAGTTCCTGAGCTCCCGAGCCGATTGCTGCCATATGCAAGAGTAGACGAGAATCAGATTCGCGTGATGACTCATCACCTGTTCTGGTTGCCTCGCTGTGCCCTGTGCACCCGATAGGAGCATTGTCGGGACTAATCTAACTGACTCACTATTTTTTTATTTTACCTGGTAAGTCCCATTAAGCTGTACAGCTCTTTTTATAAATGAGCTGACCACAAATTATAGCACAACGAAGTAACTTATCACGTGCGAATTTATAGCAGCCAAATACTCTAAAGGCATATTGATTCTAAATGTGGAGGGAAAAATTGGAGGACCCGGAGAAAAATCCACTCGACCACAGGGAGAAAGACATGCAAACTCCAAATATGCAGCAGGCGTCACAGTCGGGATCAAACCCACGGTCTTCTGTATACCAATCGAGGGAGTTAACATCTTGTCACCGTGGCCCCCCTCAGGTAAATCTCAGTTTCTCGCATTACGAGGAGGCACGACGATTTCACGGCCTCGACGGTATTTTTTTCATATAAATACATTTTGTGGTGAAATTAGTTCAGAATCAGAATCTTTATTTATCCTGGAGAAATCCGATGAGCTCTCAAGCTCTTTTTCAAAGGTGTCCCAAAGGGGCCAGTCAAAAAGTTACAACAATGCAAAAACACGAATAGGAGTGCAAAGTAGAGGAAAGGTAAGCAAAGCACCAAGAATGAATATATAACATAGATAAAGTATACAAGTTCATATTTCAAAAGTATATAAATTTCCAAGCTCGGTTTAAACAACAGCAAGGAAAGTGCCAGACGTTGCACATTAAAATGTAACTTTACATTGTAAGAAGAAAAAGACCACGCACCTTGACAAAGGAATTAGCATATAATTTAGCATTGAAATGGCTCATTGAAATAGCTAAGATAAAGTATACACATCCGCAGAGGTACCCCTTGACAAAGGAATTAGCGCTGGAGTGGAAGAAGCCACGCTTAGATCACGACCTTTAAGCTGTGTGAGAAGAAAAAGGACAAGTGCCTTGACAAAGGAATTACCATATAATTTAGCATTGAAATGGCTCATTGAAATAGCTAAGTTAAAGTATACACATCCGCAGAGGTACCCTTTGACAAAGGGATTAGCATCGAATTTAGCATTGAAATAGCTGAGTGATTAGCTTGTAACTGCTCGCAGAAATAGCTATGTTAAATTTAGAGCATATACGTTCACCGAGGCACCTAGTACTCATCAAACAGGAGAATTTAGCGAAACACAACCACGCTCAGACATCGGACCTGTGTGCGAGCAAACAAGGTGTTCTGACAAAGAAATTAGCATAAAAAGTTAGCATTTGATTGGCGGATTTTAGGAAAGAGGTGGTGTATGTGCCGGTGGACTCGCAGTTTGGCGCGGGGGGGGGGGGGAGGGGGGAGGGGGGAGTTTACCTATTGATGGTGTGAAAAGGGGGATTTTATAAGAGCTGCGAAAGTTTGGGGTACCACTACTTGAAAACTATACTGTACCATTGAAATTAGTTTAATGTTTAGTTCGATTTAGAACATCTTTCCAATGGTTGCTTAATTTGAAACCATCCTCTCGGTTGAAATTGTGTCTGTGTTTGTAGATCTGAATTGCTTCATGAACAAATCTCTGATAAAAGCCCGTGGGTTTGCAAAGAACCTTGGTATCGGAGAAAATTATATCGTGATCCCCCACAGCATTGTAACAGTGATCAGCCACGGCAGAAGAATTATTTTGCCGTGTTTCAAATATGATTTGTGCTCGCGAATTCGGTCAGAGACATGTCGCTTTGTCTCACCGATGTAGCAATCACCGCAGGTACAACTCAATTTGTAAACCCCGGGGTACTGTAAATCAGGAATGACATCCTTCACAGATGGGATCAGATCACGAATTTTGTGTACTGTATTGAACCGGACCTGGATCTTGTGTTTGTTTAGAATTTTGGAAATATTTTTAGTAACACCTGCTATATATGGAAGTGTGATGGCTTTCACCGGAGTATCAAGTGGTTGTTTCTGTATGGAGGGAGAGACAGCTTGGCGGATGGTACGGTCAGAGTAACCATTCCTTTTGAGGGCCAGGTGTATATGTTTTAATTCACTGGTCAGGTGGTGTTGGTCCGAAATGCAATGAGCCCTATGGTATAAAGTTTTGATGAGAGAATTCTTTTGGGCTGGGTGGTGGTGGGAATCAGGTTTCAAGTAGGAATCTGTGTGGGTGGGTTTCTTGTAGACAGAATGCCCCAATGAGCCATCAGGTCTCCTCTCAAACAGAACATCTAAGAATGGTAGCTTGCCATCTTTCTCCAGTTCCATGGTGAATTTGATGGCGGGATGTCTGGAACTGATGTGGTGTAGGAAAAGGTTCAGAGCTGGGAGGCCATGTGGCCAAATGACGAAAGTGTCATCCACATATCTCTTTCACAGGGAAGGTCTGAGGGTGGAAGTCTGGATAGCGTCTGATTCAAATTTCTCTGTATCTTGTTTTATTCATCCATATAGTCTCAATTTAACTCTGCATCTCTGTAAATGAACAACATTATTAATATTTATCAATATATATAGGCATACATATGGCCATAAATTAACATGGACTAAAACTCATATTCATTTGAAAATAGTGTATTTTGCGCTAAGATCCTGGCGACCCGAGTTCGATTATGTGAACCGGTCCTGGGCCTCTTCTAGGTCGACTCAGCCTCAAATGAGTACCTGGTGCGATGTGTAAACATCGCCACTCGGGAGAGACAAAGGCGGCCGGGGGTGGTGCTGGCCACCCAACCCCACGTGCCGTGCTGGCCTTCATAGGCGGTGCTCCGTAACAGCACTTGCCCCAACGGTCTGTTAAGCCTACGCGGGGGATCTTTTATTTGTTGTACCGCATGAATGTTGCGCCCCACGTGCCTGGAGCGAGCGAGCTTCCTGAGGAACTGGGCAGGCGAAACGTCGCGCATTGGCACGATGCGCCACGCGTTTTCCAACCCGAGAGCTCATCAGATAGTCGTGCAGCTACCAAACACACCGATTGCATGCCAGGCTAGGTGTTCCCTCGACTTAAACATCTTACAATCCAGTCTCACATCGCCTTGATGCAAGAAGACATCTAAAGTGGGCCCTGGTCATTCATAAAACCCGTATTGGCAAATCTGTGTTGCACTTAGCTAATTCATTAACCCAAGAAACATAAGACGTGCATCAAATTTCCATTTAACTCTTCCTCAAACAAAAATATGAATAGGTGACCAAGCCTTTGACGTTGCAGACTATAACTGTTGTACATTTAACTAATTTTGCATAGTACGGAGCCAAACGTTATAATCGGAGTTGCTGGACACAAAAGAAATTGCAGATGTGATTTGTATCCTTGATCCTTGCCCCTCATGCATCGATAGTTCAATGTTCATGTGCAGTGTGTTGTTGTTTTGGTGAAGTCTGGGACTATTCTTCTTTGGTTCTTTCGGTAAAGTCACGTAGAATGAGAATAAAATAATAAATTGATAAAATACAATAACACAATAATATTCTCACGACGTTTCGGCCACAACACATCGGCCTTCTGATGAGAATATTATTGCGTCATTTTATTTTATCAATTTATTATTTTATTCTCATTCTACGTGACTTTACCGAAAGAACCAAAGAAGATGAATCATTGCAGTCATGAAAGCTTTAAATCGAAATCTGGGACTATTGTTTTTTGTTTTGCTGCCTTGCCCCAAGAATGCATTCAGTGTTGCAAATTTGGACTTCATAATTTGTTTGGTTATGTATTTATGTTTTGTGACTTTCTTACCTTTTCTCTATTTTGCACGATTTTCCTTAAGACCAAAACAGGTGAATTTATACACAATGCTTGCTGCCGCCTGATGATGCTAGTTCTGAGCGTTGCTCCTCCAACCTCTGCTGTTGTTAGAGGGTGACGGCCTCCAACTGCCCAATAGACTCACAGTGCACCTACCCTGGCACTGCCCAGTAGCGTCCTTCACGAGCCTGCTCCTCTGCCTCCTCTACAGAGGCCGACCTATGCTGTGTAGCAAACAAAGACAAAGATCCCCGCTGAAGCCTTAACAGCACCATTCCCAGCCGCCTTTGTCTCCTCAGTGGCGAAGCTTACTACAAACCGCACTAGGTACTCATTTAAGGCTAAGTCGACCAAGGGGAGGCCCGGGACCGGTTCAGATAACCATCGCAGGTGTTGACCGTGAACGGGAATCGAACCTGGATTGCCGGGTTTGTATCACAGCACGTTAACCATAGCACTACCGCAACCTGAAATGTGTAGCACCGTAGGCTGTAATGTATGAATTGTTTATCCTGACGCAAACATGAGGATATAATCTGTTAGCGGAGATTAGAGTATGTAGTCTTCCATATTCAACGCGCCCCTGTGTTACAACTTGCCCAATAATCTAACGGAGATAGACCCCACATCGAAGTTCTGTGTGGAAGCCACTGTCCCCGCAATATCCCCATGCACCCGCGCAATGCAATAATCCACGAGCTTACATTCCAACGTTCAAAGTCCACTCTATTTGTCCTCCACGGGGATTTCTAGATTTTCTCAACTCATCCCCCATTTCAAGACGAGAGTCTGTGTAATATCGGCAGTTCACCAACACTGATTCAAGGGAGCCCGATGCTGCTGACGAGGCACCATACGTCGTAAGCGGTCAAGACGTTTTGGTGTCTTCATTTATTAAGGAGCATAAACCATGGCTTTAAAGCTTTCGTGACTGCAGGAATCCATACTTTTTGGTTATTTCGGTAAAAGTTACGTAGGTATGGCCCGCTGGTTCTTCAGTTCCATTGCTGGATTATTTTTTTCTGTCTGAAAATGACCGATTGTGTTGCAATCGAAACGTCGTGATATATAATTTTTATTTTTTTATTTTTATACCTACGTTCCTTTTCGAAAGAACCAAAGAGTATCTTTTGGTAAAGTCACGCAGAACAAAATTATAAAACAAAAAACTATGACGTTTCGATCGCAACATAAGCAATCGTCATCAGGAGGAAAAAGGAGGGGGAAAGCTGCTGAGGCAGACTTTTTATAGGTTTGAAATGGGTGTAGCCCAAGGGTCACAAACAAAGTGGGCGGGGCTAGTGATGTTAAATGAGAAATTTGCATGTTAATGTAAGATGGGAGGGCGACTTCCACGCCGAGGGCACAGAGGTGGCTATTGTAATGTGAGAGATTAGCATGTTAATGTAAGATTGCAAAGCCGCCGCGATGTCGAGGACGTGAGCGATGGTGGCTGTGTTAGTGTGAGACATTTAACCTATTAATGTAAAATCAGAAAGTCGAAAATAACAACTAACATCGGAAGGTAGGATGGAAACATCACAGCCAGTTATGACTTGAACTGGTTAATAACGTCCTTCAAATGATTGCTCAGTTTGTACCCATATTCTCGGTTGAAATTGTGTCTGTGTCTATATATCTGGATGGCTTCATGAACGAATCTTTGGTGATAGCCGGTGGGTTTGCAAAGTACTTTCGTTTTGGATAAATCAATTTCGTGTGAGCTCATCGCATTTAAACAGTGATCAGCCACAGCCGAGGTATTGGTCCTACCATGTTTCAGATCTGCCTTATGTTCCCGAACACGGTCCAAGACATGTCGCTTAGTTTCCCCAATGTAACTACTGCCACAGACACAGCTTAGTTTGTAGACGCCGGGGTATTGCATGTCAGAGATCACATCCTTCGCAGATTATGAATGATTTTGGAAATATTTTTGGTGACCCCTGCTATGTATGGCAAGGTGACGGTATTGATTGGATCCTCAGATGGTTCTTTCTCAGCGGTTGGGGTGATAGCTTTAAGCATTGTGTAGTCTGAATATCCATTCATCTTGAGAGCTTGGTGTACGTGTTCCAGTTCACTGGCTAGGAGATGATGGTCGGAAATACATCGAGCTCTATGGTGTAGAGTTTTGATGAGGGAATTCTTCTGGGATGGATGGTGGTGGGAGTCAGGTTTTAGGTAGGCATCCATATGGGTGGCTTTCCTGTAGACAGTCTCCCATTGAGCCATCTGGTCTCTTTTCGATTAAAACATCCAAGAATGGTAACTTGCCATCCTTTTCCACCTCCATGGTGAATTTGATGGCTGGGTGTATGGAATTGGTTGAGGAACTGGTTCAGAGCTGGTCGGTCACATGGCCAGATGACGAACATGTCATCTGCGTACCTCTTCCACAAGGACGGACATACAGTGCATGCCTGTATGGCATCTGTCACAAATTTTTCCGTGAAAACATCAGCTACAACAAAGTTCGAGGTTGACACGATTGTTATCATTCAGAGTAACAGTCCAATTTCCGACAGCCTAAAATCGGTTCTAGCCAAAGGGTTGAATTTTGCAGTCACCCCTAAACACATCCCAGTTGATGATATAATTGCCCAGGTCTAAGGAGACCTTAAGGGTTTGGGACATATTACTGCAGACGTGGCAAGATCGGAAATCGCTGCAATCCTTAAAAACGCTAAGTCACCTACTAGCAACATCGGTAAGGATGAGCACTTTGAGCTTTCTCAATTCAAAAAGATAGAGCACATCGTCATTCTCTCAGCTGACAAGGGCAATCCCACAGACATCATGGACAAAACCACATACAAGAACAAAATTCAGGACCTACTTAATGACTAAAATGCATACAGAAGCAACGTGACCGCGTTGCTGCCAGCTGCGCTGGTCACGTGGCATGCCTCAACCACGCACGCGCGCGCGCGCCTCGACCCGGGGCTTCACCCTCCATGGGGGCAGCCCCCCACGCCCCCCGCCCCTCTCCCCAACGCCGCCCCCGCCGCTCTCCCCCCGCTCCTCTCCCCCACGCCCCTGCTCCTATCTGCCACGCCCCCTGCCCATCTCCCCCATGCCCCCCGCTCCTCTCCCCCACGTCCCCCGCCTCTCTCCCCTCTCCCCCACGCCATCCCGCCCCTCTCGCTTTGTTTCAGTCGTGAACGGGGCATACGCGGGTACTGTACGCGGTGACTCATCCCGACCCATACAAGTTCTAGCAAGCGCGTCGTATCCCAAGCAAGACGTCGTATCCCAAGACATTTTTTCTCGTAAAAACACGATATATACCAATTTCGACGTATTCCAAAGCGGTCGTATACCGAGGTATCACTGTATATAGACACAGACACAATTTCAACCGAGAAAATGGGTACAGACTGACTAATCATTGGAAGGACGTTATTAACCAGGTCATGTCATAACTGGCCGTGATGTTTCCATCCTACCTTCCGATGTTAGTTGTTATTTTCGACTCTCTGATTTTACTTTAACACGTTAAATGTCTCACACTAACACAGACACCGTCGCTCGCGTCCTCGTCGTGGCGGCGGCTCTGCGATCTTACATTGACATGCTAATCTCTCACATTACAATAGCCACCTCTGCACCCTTGGCGTGGAAGTCGCCCTCCGATCTTACAATAACATGCAAATTTCTCACTTTAACATCACTAGCCCCGCCCACTTCTTTATGACCCTTGGGCTACATCAGCATATAGTCATATCAGGATACCACCACAGTCAGGATGCAATGCTGTAATCATAGCAGGATACCACCACAGTCAGTATGCAATGCTGTAGTCATAGCAGGATATCACCATAGTCAGCATGCACTGCTATAGTCATAGCAGGATACAACCACAGTCAGAATGCAATGCTGAAGTCATAGCAGGATACCACTGCAGTCAGTATGCAATGCTGTAGTCATAGCAGGATACCACCACAGTCAGCATGCAATGCTGTAGTCATAGAAGGATACCACCACAGTCAGCATGCAATGCTGTAGTCATAGCAGGATACCACCACAGTCAGCATGCAATGCTCTAGTCATAGCAGGATACAACCACAGTCAGCATGCAATGCTTTAGTCATAGCAGGATACCACCGCAGTCAGTATGCAATGCTGAAGTCATAGCAGGATACCACTGCAGTCAGTATGCAATGCTGTAGTCATAGCAGGATACCACCACAGTCAGCATGCAATGCTGTAGTCATAGCAGGATACCACCACAGTCAGTATGCAATGCTGTAGTCATAGCAGGATACCACCACAGTCAGCATGCAATGCTGTAGTCATAGCAGGATACAACCACAGTCAGCATGCAATGCTGTAGTCATAGCAGGATACCACCGCAGTCAGTATGCAATGCTGATGTCAAAGCAGGATACCACTGCAGTCAGTATGCAATGCTGTAGTCATAGCAGGATACCACCACAGTCAGCATGCAATGCTGTAGTCATAGCAGGATACCACCACAGTCAGCATGAAATGCTGTAGTCATAGCAAGATACCACCACAGTGAGCATGCACTGCTATAGTCATAGCAGGATACAACCACAGTCAGCATGCAATGCTCTAGTTATAGCAGGATACCACCGCAGTCAGTATGCAATGCTGTAGTCATAGCAGGATACCACCGCAGTCAGTATGCAATGCTGTAGTCATAGCAGGATACCACCGCAGTCAGTATGCAATGCTCTAGTCATAGCAGGATACCACCGCAGTCAGTATGCAATGCTGTAGTCATTGCAGGATACCACCGCAGTCAGTATGCAATGCTCTAGTCATAGCAGGATACCACCACCATCAGTATACAATGCTCAAGTCATAGCAGGATACCACCGCAGTCAGTATGCAATGCTGTAGTCATAGCAGGATACCACCGCAGTCAGTATGCAATGCTCTAGTCATAGCAGGATACCACCGCAGTCAGTATGCAATGCTGTAGTCATAGCAGGATACCACCGCAGTCAGTATGCAATGCTCTAGTCATAGCAGGATACCACCACCATCAGTATGCAATGCTGTAGTCATAGCAGGATACCACTGCAGTCAGTATGCAATGCTGTAGTCATAGCAGGATACCACCACAGTGAGCATGCACTGCTATAGTCATAGCAGGATACAACCACAGTCAGCATGCAATGCTGTAGTCATAGCAGGATACCACCACAGTCAGCATGTAATGCTGTAGTCATAGCAGGATACCACCACAGTCAGCATACAATGCTGTAGTCATAGCAGGATACCACCACAGTCAGCATGCAATGCTTGAGTCATAGCAGGAAACGACCACAGTCAGCATGCAATGCTGTAGTAATAGCAGGATACCACCACAGTCAGCATGCAATGCTGTAGTCATAGCAGGATACCACCACAGTTAGCATCGCAATGCTGTAGTCATAGCAGGATACCACTACAGTCAGGATGCAATGCTGTAATCATAGCAGGATACCACCACAGTCAGTATGCAATGCTGAAGTCATAGCAGGATATCACCATAGTCAGCATGCACTGCTATAGTCATAGCAGGATACAACCACAGTCAGAATGCAATGCTGAAGTCATAGCAGGATACCACTGCAGTCAGTATGCAATGCTGTAGTCATAGCAGGATACCACCACAGTCAGCTTGCAATGCTGTAGTCATAGCAGGATACCACCACAGTCAGCATGCAATGCTGTAGTCATAGCAGGATACCACCACAGTCAGCATGCAATGCTCTAGTCATAGCAGGATACAACCACAGTCAGCATGCAATGCTTTAGTCATAGCAGGATACCACCGCAGTCAGTATGCAATGCTGAAGTCATAGCAGGATACCACTGCAGTCAGTATGCAATGCTGTAGTCATAGCAGGATACCACCGCAGTCAGTATGCAATGCTGTAGTCATTGCAGGATGCCACCGCAGTCAGTATGCAATGCTCTAGTCATAGCAGGATGCCACCACCATCAGTATGCAATGCTGAAGTCATAGCAGGATACCACCGCAGTCAGTATGCAATGCAGTAGTCATAGCAGGATACCACCGCAGTCAGTATGCAATGCTCTAGTCATAGCAGGATACCAACACCATCAGTATGCAATGCTGTAGTCATAGCAGGATACCACTGCAGTCAGTATGCAATGCTGTAGTCATAGCAGGATACCACCACAGTGAGCATGCACTGCTATAGTCATAGCAGGATACCACCACAGTCAGCATGCAATGCTGTAGTCATAGCAGGATACCACCACAGTCAGCATGTAATGCTGTAGTCATAGCAGGATACCACCACAGTCAGCATACAATGCTGTAGTCATAGCAGGATACCACCACAGTCAGCATGCAATGCTTGAGTCATAGCAGGAAACGACCACAGTCAGAATGCAATGCTGTAGTAATAGCAGGATACCACCACAGTCAGCATGCAATGCTGTAGTCATAGCAGGATACCACCACAGTTAGCATCGCAATGCTGTAGTCATAGCAGGATACCACCACAGTCAGGATGCAATGCTGTAATCATAGCAGGATACCACCACAGTCAGTATGCAATGCTGTAGTCATAGCAGGATATCACCATAGTCAGCATGCACTGCTATAGTCATAGCAGGATACAACCACAGTCAGAATGCAATGCTGAAGTCATAGCAGGATACCACTGCAGTCAGTATGCAATGCTGTAGTCATAGCAGGATACCACCACAGTCAGCTTGCAATGCTGTAGTCATAGCAGGATACCACCACAGTCAGCATGAAATGCTGTAGTCATAGCAGGATACCACCACAGTCAGCATGCAATGCTCTAGTCATAGCAGGATACAACCACAGTCAGCATGCAATGCTTTAGTCATAGCAGGATACCACCGCAGTCAGTATGCAATGCTGAAGTCATAGCAGGATACCACTGCAGTCAGTATGCAATGCTGTAGTCATAGCAGGATACCACCACAGTCAGCATGCAATGCTGTAGTCATAGCAGGATACCACCACAGTCCGCATGCAATGCTGTAGTCATAGCAGGATACCACCACAGTCAGCATGCAATGCTGTAGTCATAGCAGGATACAACCACAGTCAGCATGCAATGCTGTAGTCATAGCAGGATACCACCGCAGTCAGTATGCAATGCTGATGTCATAGCAGGATACCACTGCAGTCAGTATGCAATGCTGTAGTCATAGCAGGATACCACCACAGTCAGCATGCAATGCTGTAGTCATAGCAGGATACCACCACAGTTATCATGCAATGCTGTAGTCATAGCAAGATACCACCACAGTGAGCATGCACTGCTATAGTCATAGCAGGATACAACCACAGTCAGCATGCAATGCTCTAGTCATAGCAGGATACCACCGCAGTCAGTATGCAATGCTGTAGTCATAGCAGGATACCACCGCAGTCAGTATGCAATGCTGAAGTCATAGCAGGATACCACCGCAGTCAGTATGCAATGCTGTAGTCATAGCAGGATACCACCACAGTCAGCATACAATGCTATAGTCATAGCAGGATACCACCACTCAACATGCAATGCTGTAGTCATAGCAGGATACCACCACAGTCAGCATGCAATGCTGTAGTCATAGCAGGATACCACCACAGTTAGTATGCAATGCTGTAGTCATAGCAGGATACCACCTGTCAGCATGCAATGCTGTAGTGATAGCAGGTATTACCACAGTCAGTATGCACTGCTCTAGGGAAAGCAGGTCCCACCAAAAGTAGGTATGCACCATATTATTGGTTCTTTCAGTAAAGTCATGTATAAGGGAAATAATAAAATAATAAACATCAAACATAATATAATAAAATTCTCACGTTTAGGCCACAACGCAAGCAGCCGTCCTCAGGTGAAGAAACAGAGCTGTCGGAAAGACAGCGTCCTAACGAACACTGCTAAGCTTGGCAGCGTATTTTAAATTGGGTGGGAGGAGGAGAGCGTCTTGATGAAGAAGTTTACATAACAGAGGAATTTAGCATGTTTATGACAAATGCAGATATGGGATTATTCACTCCTTGTGGAATGTGTAGGCAGGTGGGGGGTCTCAAAGTCATATTATGTTAGTGTATCATGTAGGATTGGCAATAATAAAGGGAGATACAATTTTAATAAGAAAGAACTGCAACAGCCCAAACCACCGCGTATCAAGCTAGTGCATTATGTGGAAAATAAAAAAGGGAGTTTCTAAAGAACTATACATACCTACATTGCAGGGGTCACTAAAAAGATCTCCAAAATCCTGAATAAACACAAGATCCAGGTCCGATTCAACACAGTACACAAAATCCGTGATTTAGTTCCATCTGTAAAAGATGCTCTTCCAGACATACAGTACCCGGGCGTTTACAAACTAAAGTGCCTCTGTGGTAGTAGCTACATTGGAGAAACCAAAAGACATATCTCGGACCGCATCCGCGAACATAAAGCAGACTTGAAACACGGTAAGACGAACTCCTCTGCCGTGGCAGATCACTGTTACAATTCAGTGGGCTCACATGACATTGACTTCTCCAAGACGGAGGTTCTTTGCAAACCAACTGGCTACCATGAGAGATTCGTTCATGAGGCCATTCACATATACAAGCACAAAGACAATTTCAACCGAGAAGATGGATTCAGGCTTAGTAACCACTGGAAAGATGTGTTAAATCATTTCTGTTCTTAATTAATTGTAATTTTACGATGACCTTCAGACCGCAGCTCTTTCGCCAGCATTGCCTCTTAATACCTCTCACACCACGGTTAATGGTATGGTTTACAACATGGAGTATACTAGGGCTTCGCAGCTGTCTCTCTCCCCCTCCTCTGTTCTGACCATGGACGAACTCGTCCGTCTGAACGGGGCCCGTAGCTATCCGTGGTACGGAAATTTGAGGGTAAGAATCCACCCATTTTTTCGCCATATAGCATTGTGATATATAACGACTTATGGTTGGTAGCTTAGCTGATTGGAGAATATAGAGTTTATTGATAACATGAAGGTAATTTATATTTTAGTTTTTATTGGTTCACTATATAGTACTGTGAATAGCTCAATGCTAAATTCGCCTAGTTATTTCAATGCTAAATTCTCCTGTTTTGATTTGTACTAAGTGCCTCGGTGAATGTGTATACTCTGACTTCAACGTAACTATTTCTGTAGCAGCTACAAGCGAATGCCTTAATTTAGCTATTTCAATGCTAAATTCTATGCTAATTCCTTTTAACAATGGGTGCCTCTGCGGAGGTGTATGCTTTAACTTTTAACATAGCTATTTCTGTGACCAGTCACAAGCTAATCATTCAGCCTTTTCAATGCTAAATTTTATGCTAATTCCTTCGTCAAGGCTCTTTGTTCCTCTCACACAGCTTAAAAGCCGTGATCTGAACGTGGCTCTCTCACTCCAGCGCTGTCCTACCAGACAGTCTCGCTCCCTTCACCTGATGAAGGCCGCTTGTGTTGTGGCCGAAACGTCGTGAGAATATTATTGTGTTATTTTATTTTATCAATTTATTATTTTATTCTCATTCTACGTGACTTTACCGAAAGAACCAAAGAAGATGAATCATTGCAGTCACGAAAGCTTTAAATCGAAATTTAACCGCCTCTACGGGGAGGGATTCCACACATCCTTAAGATCATTCAACAGACTTCGGGATAAGAAGGCTCAACTAATCGAGTCTCTCACCTTTCTGAAGAGATGCCGCGACTCTAAGGTAATACCAACCGCATTTACACTAACCTCTGCTGTTGCAACTTCTCTCAATGCAAAACGAATTCTAGCTAGAACTAGCTTCGCTCTTATCTCGGAAAAAATCAGACTTACACGCACCGAACTCGATCAGTTAGACAAGACACTCTACAAATCACACTTAAAATTGACAGCAACAATGTCTACATCGGATTGGGAACATGTAGACAATATGACTACCTCTTCGGCTGCCACTATGTCGAACAAATGTAGGGACAATTTGATTTCCAAATTCAATCACCTCTCCAGCAAAAAATCGGATCCACACACCGAAAAGATAGACGTAAACAAAGTCGTAATTAATCGCAGTAACAGTTCCATTTCTGATGGTCTGAAATCCGTTTTAGCTAAAGGTCTAAACTTTGCTGTCACACCGAGACACTTACCGGTTAATGATATAATTGCCCATGTCGACGTTGCACTCAAGGGCTTGAGTCACATCTCTGCAGACGTAGCAAGATCTGAAATCGCTGCAACCCTCAAAAACGCTAAGTTGCCACCTAGCAACATCAGCAAAGACGAACGTTTTGAATTATCTCAATTAAAAAAGAGGGATGATATTGTCGTTCTCTCAGCCGACAAAGGCAATGCCACTGTCATCATGGACAAAACAGAATATAACAACAAAATTCAAGAACTACTCAACGATGGCAGCTATACAAAAATAAAAAGAGATCCCACCAACAGCCTGGTCACCAAAACGAACAAAATTATCTCTGATTCAACAGCATTAATTGATGAGAACAAACAGTTCTTGTTGAAACCCTCTGCTGCCAGACCACCAAGATTATATGGCCTTCCAAAGATACACAAAGAAGATACACCCCTTCGTCCCATCGTCTCTACTATCAGCTCCCCCACCTACAAACTGGCACGTTTTCTGGCTGATATACTGCGACCTTTCACTGGAAAAACCACCTCTGCGGTACTAAATTCTACTCACATGGTATCGACAATCAAAGACATTTCCCTGTCCCCAAACGACCTGCTTGTCAGTTTTGATGTGGTGTCCTTGTTCACCAAAGTCCCGGTACCTGACACCATCGCTATCATTGAAGACCTGGTTCATCAAGGACTGCATACTGATGTACCCCCCCTGGTGAGACATTGCTTAACCAACACATACTTCACCTGGAATGGAACTTTCTACAAACAAACTGAGGGCACCCCAATGGGCTCCCCCCTATCTCCGGTTGTAGCCAACGTATTCATGGAAAAATTTGAAACTGACGCCATCCAGACTGCCACTCTACGCCCGACCTTATGGAAGAGGTACGTTGATGACACCTTTGTCATCTGGCCACATGGCCAGCCTGCTCTAGACCAATTCCGCGACCACATCAATTCAATACACCCAGCCATCAGATTTACCATGGAGGTTGAAAAAGATGGCAAACTACCCTTTCTGGATGTCTTAATTAAAAGGAGACATGATGGTTCAATGAGCCACTCTGTCTACAGGAAAGCTACCCATACAGATGCTTACTTGAAACCGGATTCCCACCACCATCCATCCCAGAAGAACTGCCTCATCAAGACTCTATACCATAGAGCCCAATGCATTTCCGACCAGGAACACATTACCAGTGAACTCAAGCACGTACACCAGGCTCTCAGGGCTAATGGCTACTCCGACTACACAATCCGCAAAGCCATCACTCCAGTCATGAAGAAGGATCCTCTTGTGGAGCCACTCAAAACCATCACCTTACCCTACATTGCAGGGGTCACTAAAAAGATCTCCAAAATCCTGAATAAACACAAGATCCAGGTCCGATTCAACACAGTACACAAAATCCGTGATTTAGTTCCATCTGTAAAAGATGCTCTTCCAGACATACAGTACCCGGGCGTTTACAAACTAAAGTGCCTCTGTGGTAGTAGCTACATTGGAGAAACCAAAAGACATATCTCGGACCGCATCCGCGAACATAAAGCAGACTTGAAACACGGTAAGACGAACTCCTCTGCCGTGGCAGATCACTGTTACAATTCAGTGGGCTCACATGACATTGACTTCTCCAAGACGGAGGTTCTTTGCAAACCAACTGGCTACCATGAGAGATTCGTTCATGAGGCCATTCACATATACAAGCACAAAGACAATTTCAACCGAGAAGATGGATTCAGGCTTAGTAACCACTGGAAAGATGTGTTAAATCATTTCTGTTCTTAATTAATTGTAATTTTACGATGACCTTCAGACCGCAGCTCTTTCGCCAGCATTGCCTCTTAATACCTCTCACACCACGGTTAATGGTATGGTTTACAACATGGAGTATACTAGGGCTTCGCAGCTGTCTCTCTCCCCCTCCTCTGTTCTGACCATGGACGAACTCGTCCGTCTGAACGGGGCCCGTAGCTATCCGTGGTACGGAAATTTGAGGGTAAGAATCCACCCATTTTTTCGCCATATAGCATTGTGATATATAACGACTTATGGTTGGTAGCTTAGCTGATTGGAGAATATAGAGTTTATTGATAACATGAAGGTAATTTATATTTTAGTTTTTATTGGTTCACTATATAGTACTGTGAATAGCTCAATGCTAAATTCGCCTAGTTATTTCAATGCTAAATTCTCCTGTTTTGATTTGTACTAAGTGCCTCGGTGAATGTGTATACTCTGACTTCAACGTAACTATTTCTGTAGCAGCTACAAGCGAATGCCTTAATTTAGCTATTTCAATGCTAAATTCTATGCTAATTCCTTTTAACAATGGGTGCCTCTGCGGAGGTGTATGCTTTAACTTTTAACATAGCTATTTCTGTGACCAGTCACAAGCTAATCATTCAGCCTTTTCAATGCTAAATTTTATGCTAATTCCTTCGTCAAGGCTCTTTGTTCCTCTCACACAGCTTAAAAGCCGTGATCTGAACGTGGCTCTCTCACTCCAGCGCTGTCCTACCAGACAGTCTCGCTCCCTTCACCTGATGAAGGCCGCTTGTGTTGTGGCCGAAACGTCGTGAGAATATTATTGTGTTATTTTATTTTATCAATTTATTATTTTATTCTCATTCTACGTGACTTTACCGAAAGAACCAAAGAAGATGAATCATTGCAGTCACGAAAGCTTTAAATCGAAATTTAACCGCCTCTACGGGGAGGGATTCCACACATCCTTAAGATCATTCAACAGACTTCGGGATAAGAAGGCTCAACTAATCGAGTCTCTCACCTTTCTGAAGAGATGCCGCGACTCTAAGGTAATACCAACCGCATTTACACTAACCTCTGCTGTTGCAACTTCTCTCAATGCAAAACGAATTCTAGCTAGAACTAGCTTCGCTCTTATCTCAGAAAAAATCAGACTTACACGCACCGAACTCGATCAGTTAGACAAGACACTCTACAAATCACACTTAAAATTGACAGCAACAATGTCTACATCGGATTGGGAACATGTAGACAATATGACTACCTCTTCGGCTGCCACTATGTCGAACAAATGTAGGGACAATTTGATTTCCAAATTCAATCACCTCTCCAGCAAAAAATCGGATCCACACACCGAAAAGATAGACGTCAACAAAGTCGTAATTAATCGCAGTAACAGTTCCATTTCTGATGGTCTGAAATCCGTTTTAGCTAAAGGTCTAAACTTTGCTGTCACACCGAGACACTTACCGGTTAATGATATAATTGCCCATGTCGACGTTGCACTCAAGGGCTTGAGTCACATCTCTGCAGACGTAGCAAGATCTGAAATCGCTGCAACCCTCAAAAACGCTAAGTTGCCACCTAGCAACATCAGCAAAGACGAACGTTTTGAATTATCTCAATTAAAAAAGAGGGATGATATTGTCGTTCTCTCAGCCGACAAAGGCAATGCCACTGTCATCATGGACAAAACAGAATATAACAACAAAATTCAAGAACTACTCAACGATGGCAGCTATACAAAAATAAAAAGAGATCCCACCAACAGCCTGGTCACCAAAACGAACAAAATTATCTCTGATTCAACAGCATTAATTGATGAGAACAAACAGTTCTTGTTGAAACCCTCTGCTGCCAGACCACCAAGATTATATGGCCTTCCAAAGATACACAAAGAAGATACACCCCTTCGTCCCATCGTCTCTACTATCATCTCCCCCACCTACAAACTGGCACGTTTTCTTGCTGATATACTGCGACCTTTCACTGGAAAAAACACCTCTGCGGTATTAGATTCTACTCACCTCCCTGCATGTCAGATTCAAGTGGTGAGCTCACTGCATGTCACATTCAAGTGGCGAACTCACTGCATGTCACATTCAAATGATGAGCGCACTGCATGTCACATTCAAGTGGTCAGTGCACTACATGTTACATTCAAGTGTTGAGCTCATTGCGTGTCACATTCAAGTGATGAGCTCACTGCATGTCCCATTCATTCATGTGATGAGCTCCCTGCATGTCAGATTCAAGTGATGAGCTCACTGCATGTCACACTCAAGTGATGAGCGCACTGCATCTCACATTCAAGTGATAAGCGCACTGCATCTCACATTCAAGTGATGAGCTCACTGCTCGTCACATTCAAGTGATGAGCTCCTCCTCCTGCACGTAGCGTGGCAACCCATGGCACCTGTTGAGTCTGGGTTCCTGCGAGGAGGTGGGAGGTGGAGGAGGTTGAGGTGGAACTGGTGGTGGAGGAGGTGGACCCCTGACAAGGCCATTTTACCCCACCCTACCTGGCCATTATAACCCCACTCTCACTGGCCATTATAACCCCACCCTACCTGGCCATTATGAACCCACCCTACCAGCCTATTATAAACCCCAGTGACACGACAAATATGGACCCAGAACCCACACATCACTGACAACTATCACGATTGGTAATACCCCTAGACAACAAAGCCGAGTCTAATTAGCGTAATTGCATAAATTGACATAATTACCTAATTTTGTAAAATTACACCTTTTGCATTTTTCATTTCATTTTTATTATTTTTCAAGACAATATATACAACAATCCTGACCCTGATGCCTGTTGTATATTTGGAGTTCGCATGTTTCTCTCACTCTCCCCTTCGTTGTGAATTTTTGCCCGGCTCCTGTTTGTCACTCCACATTTATAGTTGCTGATATAAATTGACACGTAAAATGCCACTTAATTGGGCAATCATATGTGGCCAGGTTACGTCTGAAAAAGAGATATATCTTATGGGCCTTACCTGGTAAAATAAACAAATAAGCAGGTGGCTAGGTGAGTGATTGAATGAGAGAGTGGCTGAGTGATTGAGTGGTTGAGGGAGTGAGTGGCTGAGTTAGTGAGTGGCTGAGTGAGAGGCTGAATGAGTGAGTGGTTGAGTGAGTGGGTAGCAGAGTGACTAAGCAGCTGAGTGAGTGGCTGGGTGAGTGAGTTGTTGATTGAAAGCTTGAGTACGTGAGTGGTTGAGTGAGTGGCTGAGTGGGTGGCTGAGTGAGTGAGACACGGGAAGCAAGAGGGAGACAGGGGGAGATAGAAGAGTGAGACACGGGGAGAGAAAGGAGACACGGGGAGAGAGAGGAGGGAGACAGGAGGAGGTTGGAGAGGGAAAAGCGGGGAGAGAGAAGAGACACGGAGAAAGATAGGAGGGAAACGCGGGGAGGGAGAGGAGAGAGACACGGCGACATAGAGGAAGGAGACACGGGGAGAGAGAGGAGGGAGACCCTGGGAAAAAAAGAAAGGAGGAGACACGCGGAGGAGGTGAGAGGTAGGAGGAGAGTGCGTGGAGGTGAGAGGGGAGAGATAGGAGGAGAGTGCGTAGAGGAGGCGAGGGCTCCTATAATGATGACTTCAAGGCATGCTGGTGGACAAGTTCATGTGACCCACATAGCACAGGGAGCCATCGCTGTTGGAACCGCCTGGGCAGGGAACGTGGCCTCCAACCCACCACCTGCACCAGCCTCACCACCACAAACCAACAACCACAACTAGAACTACAAATTCAACCACAAATGTAACCACAAATGTAACCACAGCCACAACCATACCCAACAACCATAACCACTATAACCACAACTATAACCAAAACCAACTACAATTATAACCACACCCACAACAATAACCACAATTATAGCCATATCTATAACCACAACTCTAAGCACTAAAACCAGACACAACTAAAACCACAACCATGATATAACCACTACAACTATAACCGCATTTCCGGTTATCACAGGTGGCAACATATGGTGCGAAAGAAGTTCAACACACATACAACAACAAAAGACAAAGATTTATTCTATAGCCTATAACAGACTGTTGGGGCAAGTTCTGTTAGCGAGTACCTATGGAGACCCGCAGTGTGGAACACAAGCAGGTGGGTGGCCAGCACTACACCCGACCGTCTTTGTCTCCCGAGTGGCGATGTTTATTACACACCACAACAGGTACTCATTTCAGGCAGAGTCGACGTAGGGGAAGCCCTGGACTGGTTCAAATGATCGTCACTGGTGTTGGCCGTGAGCGGGAATCGAACTTTCTCGGGTCCGTGGCGTGGCGTTCAACCGCTACTCTACTGCTCCCTACACATACAACAACCATGAAAGACAACATAACCACCTTCACCACAACTATAACCACAAAAATATAACATAACCATCACAACTTGTACCACAATCACAATTATAACCACAACCCCAAGTATAACAACAACAATAACATAACCACAACTGTAACTATAACCATGAAAACCCCAACCTCCACGTACACAACTATAGCCACAAAAAATATACCCCCCACAACCGCAATTATTACCACAACCAAAAGCACCATAACAACCAACATAACCACCTACACCACAACTAAAACCTGAACCACCACTACAACCAGCGATACAACCACAACTATAACCACTGCCACCACATTCAAAACCACCACAACCAACATCACCTCAACCACCACAACCATAACAAGCAACATAACCACAACAACCACATTGATGCTGATACTCTAACACCACCTACACAACCACTTTATCAAGGCTCTATGTATCCGTGTGTCCATGTGTCTCCGTGTCTCCACATGTCCCTGTGGGTGGGTGAATAGATGGGTTAGTGGGTGAGTTGGTGAGTGGGCAAGTGAGTGGGTGGGTGTGTGGGCGATGGAATCGAACCTGCACCTCTGCAGTGCAAGTCCAGTGAGCTAACGACCCGCATGTGGTGGGGTAAAGTGTGGGTACGCCCACCTTGCTCCAAAACGTGGAGATCAGCGTGGAAGAGTAGACCAAATACCCTAATTAGCGGCGTCTAGTGGAGGCCTCCTCCGCCAGCACGCGATTCGCCTCCTTCACAATAAACCCTTCCTTGCAAAGATAAAAAAGTATATTTGACTGATCCCATCAGCCTCTCATCAGCAGCAATGGCTCAACTCGAGCGCCACTCTGGACCGCTTTCCACCTTCAGTGCCTCAGCAGCAGAGCCGGGCTCTGCTTGAACCGATGCCGTGAGCCCAGCAGCTGTTTAGAAGCCTACGGCTGTGGGCCGCCTTTGTCTCTCCTCCACCACTGCTGAGGTGTCCACATCATGCGAGGTTCTCACCTTCAGGCTGAGTCGACCCAGAGGAGGCCCAGGCAGCGAACCGCTTCAGAAGTTGGCGCCACGTTCACCGGCGGAAGCGGAAGTAGAGAGAGCAGCAGAAGCATCGCGTGTGGGGAGCAGCTGAGGTGTGGATCAGAACTGTGTATTAGTGGTGGTGTGGTAGTAGTGGTGGTGGTGTTCGTGGTGGTGGGGTTGTTAGTGGTAGTGGGGTTGTTATTGGTGGTGGGGTTGTTATTGGTGGTGGGGTTGTTATTGGTGGTGGCGTTGTTAGTGGTGGGGTTGTTGTTAGGAGTGCTCTGTTAAGGCTAAATACGCGGGAGCTTTGTCTTTGGCGGTGTGAGTGGGGGAGGGGGCGTAGAGGGGGGGGAAGGTGCTGGGGGGGAGGGGCTCACAGGATATTGCGTCACTGAGGGCGTGATCACCGAGCCCCGCCCCCACTTGTTTCTGCCGATCTTTTTTCTCACATGTGGCGGTAGAGAAGCACCGAGACGACAGAAGCAGCGACTCTCTGGAGGAAGTGAGGAACTGTAGGTGAGTGGTGATGTGAGTGGTGAGGACGTGTGTGTCTGTGTAGTGTACTGGCAGGAGGAGTGGTGGCGTTAGTGGTGTTACTGATAGTGGTGGTGGTATGTTGTGAGTGAGTCGTGACGATGTGAGTTCATGTCAGAATCAGAATATTTATACTGGAGTCAGATGAGCTATACAGCTCTTTCTCACAGATGTCCAGTGTTGTGGGTGAGTGGTAAAGATGTAACCTCGCGTTGATGTGAGTTTCTTATTAATGATGTGGGTCCGTGTTAATGATGTGGGTTTGTGATTTAAAGCTTTCGTGACTGCAGTAATTCATATTCTTAGTTCTTTCGGTAAAGTCACGTTGAAGGGAAACAATAAAATAATAAAATATATATATAACAATAAAATTCTCACGACGTTTCGACCATAACACAAACGGTCGTCATCAGGTGTGTCTGTTTGCATAAATGTATTTATTTTTAAACGGTGTATTTATTTATTTATAAAAAAACGTTAGCACCACGCGCAGCGATTTAGCAGTTTATTTAAAAGTACGAGTCCATCTATGTTCTGAAAAGAGGAGGGGGGAGACGAAACAATCATTGTATGCCGTCTGAAAGCCACTGTAAGCGTGAACAATCAATTAAAACCTGAAATGGTTTATCAAATCTTTCCAATGATTGCTAAGCCAGAATCCATATTCTCGGTTGAAATTGTCTCTGTGCTTGTATATGTGGATAGCCTCATGAACGAATTTCTCATGGTAGCCAGATGGCTTACAAAGAACCTCTGTCTTGGAAAAGTCAATGTCATGTGAGCCTACTGAATTATAACAATAATCTGCCACGGCCGAGGTGTTGGTCCTACCGTGTTTAAGGTCTCCTTTGTGTTCACGAATGCGGTCCGAGACATGGCGTTTGGTTTCTCCAATGTAACTACTACCACAGAGGCAACTTAGTTTGTAGATACCAGGGTATTGTATGCCCGGAATCACATCTTTTACAGACGGAACCAGATCACGGATTTTATGTAATGTGTTGAAACGGACCTGGATCTTGTGTTTATTCAAGATTTTGGAGATCTTTTTTGTGATCCCCGCAATGTAGGGTAAAGTGATGGTTTTGAAAGGCTCCTCAAGAGGGTACTTCTTCATGGTTTGAGTGATAGCTTTGCGGATTGTATAGTCGGAGTAACCATTAGCCTTAAGAGCTTGGTGTACGTGCTTGAGTTCACTGCCTATGTGTTCCTGGTCGGATATGCATTGGGCTCTATGATACAGAGTCTTGATGAGAGAATTCTTCTGTGATGGATGGTGATGGGAATCCGGTTTCAGATAAGCATCCGTATGGGTAGCTTTCCTGTAGACAGAGTGGCTCATTGAACCATCAGGTCTCTTTTTAATTAGGACATCCAAAAAAGGTAGCTTGCCATCTTTTTCGACTTCCATGGTAAATCTGATGGCTGGGTGTATGGAATTGATGTGGTCGAAGAATTGGTCTAGAGCAGGCCGGCCATGTGGTCAGATGACAAAAGTGTCATCCGCGTACCTCTTCCATAAGGTTGGGCGCAGTGGCAGTCTGGATGGCGTCAGTCTCAAATTTCTCCATGAAAATGTTAGCTATAACCGGAGATAGGGGGGAGCCCATTGGGGTGCCCTCAGTTTGTTTGTAGAAAGTTCCATTCCAAGTGAAGGGCTATCCACATATACAAGCACAGGGACAATTTCACCCGAGAAGATGGATTCTGGCTTAGCATTGGAAAGATTTGATAAACCATTTCAGGTCTTAATTGATTGTTCACGCTTAAAGTGGCTTTCAGACAGCATACATTAAAATTTGTCGTCTCCCCCCTCCTCTTTTCAGAACATAGATGGACTAGTTCTTCTAAATAAACTGCCAAATCGCTGCACGTGGCGCTAACGTTTTTTTTATAAATAAATAAATACACCGTTTGAAAATAAATAAATTCATGCAAACCGACACACCTGATGACGACCGTTTGTGTTATGTTCGAAACGTCGTGAAAATTTTTATTGTTTTATATATATTTTATTATTTCATTGTTTCCCTTCAACGTGACTTTACCGAAAGAACTAAGAAGATGTGGGTTTGTGTTGATGATGTTGGTTCACGGTGAGGATGAGTCTGTGATGTGACGTGACTCGTGTTGTGACGTGGGAAGCAGTGCCGACGTGCACCCTCTACCCTGTGTGATCCTCGCCTTCGTCTCCCGCTCTCCACACAGAGACCCGGACCGTGCGAGAGACGCCGCGAATTATGTGCACTCTGCACTGTTCGGACCGTGTACCAGTCGGAGCGCGGGCGGTGTTGTTGCAGTGAATGCCACGCTGCCCTCCAAGTTCGACTCCCGCTCACGGCCACCAACACTGCTGACGATTACCTCAACCACTCCTGGGCCTCCCCTTGTAGCCATAACGAGCAGCACCTACGAAGACCGGCACGGCACACGACACCAGTGTTGGTGGCCGTGAGCAGGAATCGAACCCCGGGTCGCTAGGTTCATAGCACAGCGCGCTAATCACTACACTACCGCACACACACACAGACACACACAAACACACAGATACACACACAGATACACAGACATACACACAAACACTCAGACACACACACAGACATACAGACACACACAGATGAGACACAACACACATCCGCCCTCGGGCCGTGACGTCACACCCGCTTCCACCCAGTCTGCCGCTAGAGCCACGCTGCAAGCTGCCTGCTGAGGAGCGCCTCTCTGCACGAAGCCTCCTGGAGCCTCTCTCGTAGCAGTCACCATGGAGGCTCACGGGCTGCGCAGTACTTCACGCACCCTCGTGACGCTGCTCGTGGCGAGCTCCGCGTTCCTCGCGTCTGTGCCCACGGAGGAGAAGAATTTCTCCCCTAACTAGCTGGTTAAGCCGAGGGGAGCCTGGGAGGTCCAACCGCCACAGGCCGGACAGCCTCTACCTCTCACCAAAGCGACCGTGGCCGTCCACATCAGCAACCGCCTCACAGGTCACGAAGCCGAGAGGGTGCCTTGAGTCGCTTCCTCTCCCAGCCATGGCATGGAGGTTCCCCAAGGAGGAGGAGAAGACGACGACCCAGCTCCTTCAGGGTGGACGACCTTCATGGAGATGCTGCACAGCGGGCCGGTGGCCATCGCCTACGAGGTGGCGAGCGCGGGGATCACCCTCCTCAGCCTCGGAGTGGCGGCTGAAGAATGCAGTGGTGAGTGCCGACTTCACGCTCACACAGGCCATCAGCGTGGCACCGTGACATACACCACATGCAGAGACACCACACGCAGAGATGCATCACGCGTACAGATCACTCGCGCAGATATAAGAATCTCACTCGCATACACCACACACACAAGTATATATCACATCCACGCACACATCCTAGACAAAGTCGCATATGTCATTTGGAACAAGCAAACACCTTGCTCAATTAAGTATACTTAAAAATTATCCACTGCAACTTTAAGGGTGTTTTTTGTTACTGGCAGCGTGGCATTTGGGACATGTGCTGGACTCCTTGTGCGGCGTTGGTGAGTTGCGCTGGTGCGGACAGAACAATGTCCCCTAGCCAGTAGAGTCAGAACAATAATATTTTTTAATGGTTGAGGAATCCGATGAGCTATAAAGCTCTTTTTCACAGATGTCCGGTAGGGGCTGGTAAGAACGTTACAACAACAAATACTACAAAAACATGTAATAGTGCAAAGTACAAGAAAGGTTAACAAATCACCCAAACACAAACAAATAAAACTAAACCAGCCCCATCATACTCTTTGGTTCTTTCGGTAAAGTCACGTAGGTATAAAATAAAGTAAATCACGATGTTTCGGGTGCAACACAAGCGTCCATCATCGGGTGGGGAAAGCATGGTCTGCTGCTGAGGCAGACTGATTTATTTGATTTTATACCTACGTGACTTTGCCGAAAGAACCAAAGAGTATGGATTCCTGCAGTCACGAAAGCTTCAAATCAAGAACACCCCCATCATACCAGTCAAAGCCCACTGAGGTACTAACTTATTTTTCAGATGGAACCTGGTCACAAATGAAAGCTCAACCTCGTTGTAAACCGCGCATGCACGTGAGCGCAAACCGCTACTGTAGGCGATTGCGCAGGTACGCGAGCGCTGGGCACCACCAAAAATAGTCGTGTAGGCACGCGCGTGCTGAACAATACTGTAAACGATCGTACAGGTACGGACACCAAGCACGCTCTACTCCTTTATTCGCCGCAAACAGCCGCGTGTGCGTGCGAACACAAAACACTCTCCACCCTCCTCTTCACCCTCCAAAGGAGCACAAGAAACAGTTTATTCCCCTACCAGTTATTTTATTTACCGCAAGCAACCCGTTAAGCTACGCGTAATTGTGTGGGTCAGTGGATGTCAGCCTATTCCCCTTGAGATCCTAGACTGTATTTCCTCTGCCTATCGCTCTGCTTTCTACCCTCGATCAAATAGCCCAAACTTACCTCTCTCTCTTACTCACGTGTACTTCCACTCTGCTGCGCTGGAAGCTGTAGAAAAGCGATCAGTAGAGGGTTGAGCCTGGCTGCGCTGAAGTGCATCACGTGGACGTCTCGAACGGCTAACTCCCCTCCTGCGTGGACCGCGATGATCTTGAAGAACTGCCTTGCTACCTGAATCCCCCTCCCTTTATCCCACCTACAACAAAGGAATTTCGCCGTTTCGCTCCCTTGGCCTCCCGTCCAATCAGGGGCTCGGATTTTCCCACCCTTCGATACCCGGATCCCAACTCGGGTGATGTCGCTGCAGTGATCTCTCCGACATCCGCTCTCTGTTCTCCCGCTACCAGTCCACTGACCCGTGCTTGTGTGTGTGTGGTTCCACTCGCGGTGGCTCGATGGCCCTTGCCGTGACCATGCAACTTTAATATTAGGTCCCGGCGCCGCAGTGCATGTCAGCTACAGGGGGAAGATCGCCCAATTTCCCGGCCGCAGGAAACCATGAAGATCGATCCCATTAGGGACTTCTGGAAAAAAAACCTATCGGCCGGGTGACCTCCCCTCCTGGCTCTACGTGGGGCGTGTGTGCGTTCGTGCGGGGGGAGGGGGGGTGGCGAGGGTGCACCGCGTTGGCGTCGGCATCCCCCGGTGGCGGCTTCACGGCGGTGGGCACGGCCTCGGCAGAGCGGCTCTGCTGCGGCGGCCTCACGACTGTGCAGTGGGCAAAACGCGGACGTCTGAGAAGGCACCAGCCCCGGGAGAGTGGCGGGAAATCCGAGGCATCGGTGACGGCGTCGCGGCGGTGGGCACGGCTCCGCTGGAGCGGCTCCGCTGCGGCGGCACCACAGATGACGGTTCCCCAAGATGGAGAATACCCGTCTCCCTCAAGGTGGACGACCTTGATAAAGATGCTGCACAGTGGGCCGGTGGCCATCACTTACGACGTGGAGAGCGCGGGGATCACCATTACCAGCCTAAGAGTCTGGCTGAAGAATCCACTAATAAGAGAGAGAGTATGCTGGCGTCACTGTAACATAGAACATCAGCAGGACACCACAACAGAGACACCACACCCAGAGAGGCATCATGGATATAGATCACTCAGGCAAATGTCATAATCTCACATGCATAGATGACACAAATCAGAATCAGAATATTTATACTGGAAGAATCCGATGAGCTATTAAGCTATTTTTCACAGATGTACAGGAGAGGCAGGTTAGAACGTTACAACAACAAACAATAAAAAATCACACTCACATCCTCGACAAAGTCGCACACATTTATTACAAGCACACATTGTTCATGTTGGTGGATTACAAATAGTTGTCCGATATTTGCCACTGAAAGGCAGGTACAACACTCGTGCTCAATCAATGGTGGTGGTGTGGCAGATGGCAAGTGAAAAAAACATATTTGAGTGGAGTGACCAACAGGGGAAGAAGGAGACTGCAATCTCTTGCCTCTCATAATGATTTTGTTTCCGGTTTTAAACAGAAGTCATCGCAGCGCAGACGAGTTTACCGAAGCCGCTACATGAGAGGATCCATGTGTAAATTGGCTCGGAGCAAGTGCCACCCCATGAAAATCAAGAGGACCCATAGATCCCTAAAGACTCAACTGGATGGCTGCTCCATGATGAATAGCTCACCAACACTTACCAGCGCACCCACCAACAGCACCACTCCTACCAACACCACCACTCCTACCAACACCACCATTCCTACCAACACCACCATGACAAACCCCACCCCGAAAAACTAACACCATCACACTTTTAAATACCAACACCTCTACCAATACTATCCTGACTAACACCACCACCCCTTCCACCCCTACAAACCCTACCAACAGCATTTTCTCCACCTTCACTACCACCCGGACCAACACCATCATCCCAGCTGAGTGTGAGTGGTGTCACCTCATGATAATGGCCCGCATCAATGCCTGCCGCACTAAAATAAGCTCAATTACCCCTACCAGCTCAATCACCAACTCCACCGCTCCTACCAACTCCGCCACTTTGACCAATCCCACGTTTACCAACATTACCTCCTCTACCCTCACTACCACCCCTACCCACATCACCCCAGCTGAGCATGTGTCCAGCCTCATGATCATGAGGGAAAAGAGATCACTCTTCATGGCTGGATGAATGCCTGCTCCACCACTCCTACCAACTCCACCACCTCTACCAACCACACACCTACTAACACTACCTCCTCTACTAACCCAACCCTGACCACCATCACTTCCTCTACCCTCACCACCACTCCTTCCCACATCATCACCCCAGCTGAGCGTGAGTCCCGCCTCGTGATCATGAGGGCAAAGAGACCACTCTTCATGGCCCGGATCAATGCCTGCTCCACCACTCCTACCAACTCCACCACCTTTAGAATCCGCACACCTACCAACACCACCACACCTCCCAACACCGCTACCCTTACCAAACGCAACTACTCCGACGAACACCACCACTCCTACCAAAACCAACCCTACCAACGCCAACCCTACCAACACCAACCATACCAACACCATTATTCCTACCAACACCACTCCCCCTACCAACACCAACCCTACCAACACCAATCCTACCAACACAATGACTCCTACCAACACGACCACCCCAACCGACACCATCACTCTTTCCAACAACAGCCCTATCAACGCTACCTATCCTACAATTGCCAACTCTATAAACACCTTTACCTCTACCAACACCACCACCACCCCAAATAAGAAATAATACAAAATAAATAACATTCCAACATCGCTGCACCCTTTCCATGTTCCCTCCTTTGTTTACGCGTCATCCATTAAAATAAGTTATTGTTATTTTTTAAGAATAATAGTTACTAAGAATATTGTTTTGTATTAAGTGAAGTCATAATATTGTTCGAAAAGCTGGTTAATGTAGATCCTTTGTCAGTCATTTCTAGATGATTGCCTCGCCTTGCCTACATTCACCTTGGTGACTCAATCACATGCTCAAGGACACGAGTGATATTTTCGGCTAACAGAAGGTGTGAACCTACCTTTACCACCAGCAGTTGGATGGACTGGTGAAGTTGTCTAAACAGAACCATTTATATGCCCGATGTTGATTGCTTCCAATGTGTATGCTTGTGACTGACAGATCTGTGGTGAGCAGAAGTGTAAAGGTTAGCGTGCTGCGCTACGAACCCGGCGACCCGAGTTCAATTTCCACTCATGGCCAACACCAGTGATGATTATCTAAATCGTTACTAGGCCTCCCCTAGGTCGACTCAGTCTCAAATTAGTGCCTGGTGCTCATTTAGCTTAGGCTACCTCACATGCCATGTCAGCCTTCATAAGGCGCTCGCTAACAGCGCTTGCCACAACAGTCTTAAGTCTTTACGGAGGATCTTTGTCTTTGACTGACACATCTGTGGGCTAGAGTGTAGCTTGATTTAGTGTTCATGTGAGGGATGTGCTTTGCCTGCCGCCGCCACTGCGTCTCCGCTCATGTGTGTTTAGCCGTGTCAGTGACGCGCCACGATGTCACTGCTGCTGCTGCTGTCACTGCCACGACCCAGTCGGTGTAGGGTGCTCTGGGACGAACTAAAAAAGTGGCACGAGGATTATTGCTCCTACTTCAGCAGATCAAGAACGGTTCTCATGGAGTCATCAAAATGCACCTGAAACCACTGCTGAGCATCTCAATCACATATGTGAAATGTCACCAGTGGTGTCCGTTGCCCCTGCTGTGAGTGGCGGAGATGTCCGTGAATGGTGATGTCCCTGAGTGGCGGTGGAGTCTTTGTACAATGCGGCTACTGTATTCGTGATGAAATAACCTGAGACGAGCATGCTTGGTGGAGCTCAACAGAAGGTGGTGAGGCAGAGGTGTGAACTGAAAGTTCGAGCTTAAGGCGTGAGCTCAAGGTGTAAGGTCGAGGTATAAGCTGATGTGAGCTGGAGATGCGATCTGGAGGGGAGCACGCGGTGTCCCCATGCTCACAAGCGTCGTGTTGCGGGAGGTGGCCCGAACTAAACTATTTTTATTTACCAAGTAAGGCCCACTGGTCCATGTAGCTCTTTTTCAGACGCGACCTGGTCACAAGGGAGCAGCGGCACTCTGTGCTGTCTTCGCGGAGGGGGTCCAAGGGGCGTTGGGGGGGGCTCTGGGGTGCGGTCACCGCATCGCGCCGCTTTTAGATGCGCTTCTGCGGCCATCTGGACCGCTCTTCCTTCCGATATTTGGAAGCCATTGGAGCTCTGCACTTTTAAATGTCTTTGACAACTCATTTTCTTAGAACCGCTTTTTGTGCTTAGTTTGTTGTCCTTCCCCAGCACCTTCGATTAGCGCGGTTGGCTACGTACGGTGCGATAGAAGTTCAACATACATACATATTCTATGTTAGTGCTGTATTTTGTGCATTGGTGTTGCAGCCAGCCAGAAACCGGCGCGACCAACAATATCCCCAAGCTCTGTGGTCCTACATTGGGATTATTTGTCGATACCGCGTTGGCAGTGGTGCACAAATAACACAAATCACTGAACTCATTCGTTAATACAACGGCTGCCTTAAGAGGAAAATATATCATGGGCGATGTTTCAGGCAATGGGCCCCACTGCATGACATATGTTTGCCCAGCTCCATTCAAGAGCGAGTATACATGTGAGGGGAGAGAACCAACGCGTGTGAGGGGGAAACATTCAATCTCCGAGAGCTGGAAATGTCTCCGCTTGCTGCGCTGCCCAGACCCTGGCTAGGCCAGGAGATGGCGACCTCAGCGACCACGGGTAGGAGTTTCACCAAATTTGTGTGGCGATCCACATGTGCACGCACACGTGCACGCACACACACATAGACTTACACACTCACACACACAGACTCACTCACAGACTCACTCAACAACAACCGCCATTCGCCACTAAGTAGGGCGGCGACGTCACCACGACGCTTGTGCCAGGCCATGTGCACCTTGAGGCCACGTGAAGTGTCGAACGCCCGCTGGCAGGAGGTCACGGGGCAGACCCAGGTGCCACGGGTCGACTGAGATGACTGGCTGATGCACCACCTGTGCCCCCTACTGTGCCAACCTGCTGTGCCTTAGTCACCCGGCGCTCCGCTCGTTGTTGTGAGCGTCACTCCTCCGCCCTCCGTTGTTGGAGGGCGACTGCCTCCAACTGCCCAGTAGCGTTCTTCACGAGCCTCCTCCACAGAGGCCGATCTTGACAGCGCTGGTACCAGTCATCGGCAAGTCCACTCAGCTCCACGTCCTCCTGTACCACATCACTCCATCTCTTCTCTAGCCCATGCCGCGCCCGTTTAGCCCCCTCGATCCGACCGAACAAAAGCTGTTTCGGCATGCGGTGGCTGGGCATGCGGGCTACATGACCCAGCCAACACAGCCTTGCCTGCCAGAGGAGCTCACCGATGGGACCTTGCCCAGCTCTTTTGAGGATTTATGAGCTCCTCACACAATCCAGCCTGGTTAAACCCAGGATGGATCGTAGGCAGGCCAGCTTAAATGTTTCCAACCTGCGAAGATGCTCCATTAGGGGGGTCCACGTTTCGCAAGTGTAGAGAAGGAAGGGAATGACCGTGGCCGAGAAGACCCGAAGCTTAATGCGAAGTGACAGACCAGGTAGCTTCCACACAGCGTTACGCAACCGATAAAAAGATATTGCCGCTCACACACTCACTCACACACTCACACAGACACACACACAGACTGACACAAAGATCCCCCGTATATCCTGAACAGACTTTTGGGGCAAGTGCTGTTAGCGAGCAGCTATGCATGGCACACGAGGGGGTGGGCAGCCAGCACCACGCCCGGCCGCCTTTTTCTCCATAGTGGCGATGTTTACACACAGCACCGCGCTAACCGCTGCACCACCGCTCCCCCGCTGTTACAGTACAGCACTGTCCCCAGGTAAGATGGCCGCCCGCCTCCACGTGACTCGGCGCGCGCACTCGGCACGTGGTGTCATCACCACGTGGTGTCACCGAAAGCGCGGTCTCGCGCCATCCCTGCTCACGGAGTCGCTGCCGCATTGGTCTCTGGGCCTCTCGTGTCCAGCGTCTGTCGGTCTCTTGTGACTCTGTGTGCGAGTCGCTAGCTATCTGTAAGGGTCTCTTCTGGGTCTTTGTGCGAGTCTCTGGGTCTCTGTGTGAGGGTCTGGGTCTCTGTGTGAGGGTCTCTGGGCCTGGTGCAAGGAACAAGAAAATGGAGCCTGCCAATGTCCCCCTCTCCTCCACGTGGCGTGGCAATGCAGCCGCTCCCCGCTCGTGTGGGCCAGTGCAGTTGCACCGCCTGCACACGCGGTAGTAGACGCGGTAGCCACTGGTGGTGTACCGCGTGCTCATAATTTTCTGTACTGTATCGTCATTTCCTGAACAGGAACATAAAGGTAATTGTCTATAGCACACAATACAGGTTTATAGCACATAATACAGTTTTTTTGGTACAATTTTACGTGATCTAACCAAAAAAACGTGTATTATGGATAATATTTTTCGCGAAAGCCTGCGTGTTAAACAGTTTATAGCACAGCCTGCGTGTTAAACTGTTTAGTCATGCGCTTGTGTTTTAGTGTTGCCCTTGCTCCCAACACTTCGATTAGCACAGTTGGCTACGTTGAAAGAAGTTTAACACGCTACAAGTTATTTTACTTTCTACATCCGTTAATGGAGCAGATCACGGCAAAAATAACAACTAAAGTCTCGAGTAAGGCAATGTGTTATATTCTGTTTTGTCCATGATGACAGTGGCATTGCCCTTGTCGGCTGAGAGGACGACAATATCATCCCTCTTTTTTAATTGAGAACTACTCAACGATGGCAGCTATACAAAAATAAAAAGAGATCCCACCAACAGCCTGGTCACCAAAACGAACAAAATGATCTCTGATTCAACAGCATTAATTGATGAGATCAAACAGTTCTCGTTGAAACCCTCTGCTGCCTGACCACCAAGATTATATGGCCTTCCAAAGATACACAAAGAAGATACACCCCTTCGTCCCATCGTCTCTACTATCATCTCCCCCACCTACAAACTGGCACGTTTTCTTGCTGATATACTGCGACCTTTCACTGGAAAAAACACCTCTGCGGTATTAGATTCTACTCACCTGGTATCGACAATCAAAGGCATTTCCCTGTCCCCAGACGACCTGCTTGTCAGTTTTGATGTGGTGTCCTTGTTCACCAAAGTCCCGGTACCTGACACCATCGCTATCATTGAAGACCTGGTTCATCAAGGACTGCATACTGGTGTACCCCCCTTGGTGAGACATTGCTCAACCAACACATACTTCACCTGGAATGGAACTTTCTACAAGCAAACTGAGGGCACCCCAATGGGCTCCCCCCTATCTCCGGTTGTAGCCAACGTATTCATGGAAAAATTTGAAACTGACCCCATCCAGACTGCCACTCTATGCCCGACCTTATGGAAGAGGTACGTTGATGACACCTTTGTCATCTGGCCACATGGCCAGCCTGCTCTAGACGAATTCCGCGACCACATCAATTCCATACACCCAGCCATCAGATTTACCATGGAGGTCGAAAAAGATGGCAAACTACCCTTTTTGGATGTCTTAATTAAAAGGAGACATGATGGTTCAATGAGCCACTCTGTCTACAGGAAAGCTACCCATACAGATGCTTACTTGAAACCGGATTCCCACCACCATCCATCCCAGAAGAACTCCCTCATCAAGACTCTATACCATAGAGCCCAATGCATTTCCGACCAGGAACACATTACCAGTGAACTCAAGCACGTACACCAGGCTCTCAGGGCTAATGGTTACTCCGACTACACAATCCGCAAAGCCATCACTCCAGTCATGAAGAAGGATCCTCTTGTGGAGCCACTCAAAACCATCACCTTACCCTACATTGCAGGGGTCACTAAAAAGATCTCCAAAATCCTGAATAAACACAAGATCCAGGTCCGATTCAACACAGTACATAAAATCCGTGATCTGGTTCCATCTGTAAAAGATGCTGTTCCAGACATACAGTACCTGGGCGTTTACAAACTAAAGTGCCTCTGTGGTAGTAGCTACATTGGAGAAACCAAACGACATATCTCGGACCGCATCCGCGAACATAAAGCAGACTTGAAACACGGTAGAACGAACTCCTCTGCCGTGGCAGATCACTGTTATAATTCATTGGGCTCACATGACATTGAATTCTCCAAGACGGAGGTTCTTTGCAAACCAACCGGCTACCATGAGAGATTCGTTCATGAGGCCATTCACATATACAAGCACAGAGACAATTTCAACCGAGAAGATGGATTCTGGCTTAATAACCATTGGAAAGATGTTTTAAACCATTTCTGTTCTTAATTAATTGTATTTTACGATGACCTTCAGACCGCAGCTCTTTCGCCAGCATTGACTCTTAATACCTCTCACACCACGGTAAATGGTATGGTTTACAACATGGAGTATAATAGCGCCTCGCAGCTGTCTCTCTCCCCCTCCTCTGTTCCGACCATGGATGAACTCGTCTGTCTGAACGGGGCCCATAGCTATCCGTGTTGCTAAAGTTGAGGGTAAGAATCCACCCATTTTTTCGCCATATAGCATTGTGAAATATAACGACTTATTGTTGGTAGCTTATCTGATTGGAGAATATAGAGTTTATTGATAACATTAAGGTAATTTATATTTTAGTTTTTTATTGGTTCACTATATAGTACTGTGAATAGCTCAGATGTGTAGGCCTTGACTTCAACATAGCCATTTCTGTGACCAGTCACTAGCTAATCACTCAGTTATTTCAATGCTAAATTCGCCTAGTTATTTCAAGGATAAATTATCCTGTTTGATTTGTACTAAGTGCCTCGGTGAATGTGTATGCTCTGACTTTAACATAGCTATTTCTGTGACCAGTTACAAGCTAATCACTCAGCTATTTCAATGCTAAATTCTATGCTAATTCCTTTGTCAAGGGGTGCCTCTGCGGATGTGTATGCTTTAACTTAGCTATTTCAATGCTAAATTCTATGCTAATTCCTTTGTCAAGGGGTGCCTCTGCGGATGTGTATGCTTTAACTTTTAACAAAGCCATTTCTGTGACCAGTCACAAGCTAATCACTCAGCCATTTCAATGCTAAATTATATGCGAATTCCTTTGTCAAGGCGCTTTGTTTCCTCTCACACAGCTTAAAGGTCGTGATCTGAACGTGGCTTTTTCACTCCAGTGCTGTCCTACCAGACAGTCTCGTCCCTTCACCTGATGAAGGCCACTTGTGTTGTGGCCGAAACGTCGTGAGAATATTATTGTGTTATTTTATTTTATAAATTTACTATTTTATTCTCATTCTACGTGACTTTAACGAAAGAACCAAAGAAGATGAATCATTGCAGTCACGAAAGCTTTAAATCGGACTCGTCCTTCTAAATAAACTGCCAAATTGCTGCGCGTGGTGCTAACGTTTTTAATAAATAAATACACCGTTTAAAAATAAATAAATTTATACAAACCGACACACCTGATGACGACCGTTTGTGTTATGGTCGAAACGTCGTGAGAATTTTTATTGTTTTATATATATTTTATTGTTTCCCTTCAACGTGACTTTACCGAAAGAACTAAGAATATGAATTACTGCAGTCACGAAAGCTTTAAATCACAAACCCACATCATTAACACGGACCCACATCATTAATAAGAAACTCACATCAAGACGAGGTTACATCTTTACCACTCACCCACAACACTGGACATCTGTGAGAAAGAGCTGTATAGCTCATCTGACTCCAGTATAAATATTCTGATTCTGACATGAACTCACATCATCACGACTCACTCACAACACCTGATATGGTTTATCAAATCTTTCCAATGCTAAGCCAGAATCCATCTTCTCGGTTGAAATTGTCTCTGTGCTTGTATATGTGGATAGCCCTTCACTTGGAATGGAACTTTCTACAAACAAACTGAGGGGATCCCAATGGGCTCCCCCCTATCTCCGGTTATAGCTAACATTTTCATTGAGAAATTTGAGACTGACGCCATCCAGACTGCCACTCTGCGCCCAACCTTATGGAAGAGGTACGTGGATGACACTTTTGTTATCTGACAACATGGCCGGCCTGCTCTAGACCAATTCTTCGACCACATCAATTCCATACACCCAGCCATCAGATTTACCATGGAAGTCGAAAAAGATGGCAAGCTACCTTTTTTGGATGTCCTAATTAAAAAGAGACCTGATGGTTCAATGAGCCACTCTGTCTACAGGAAAGCTACCCATACGGATGCTTATCTGAAACCGGATTCCCACCACCATCCATCACAGAAGAATTCTCTCATCAAGACTCTGTATCATAGAGCCCAATGCATATCCGACCAGGAACACATAGGCAGTGAACTCAAGCACGTACACCAAGCTCTTAAGGCTAATGGTTACTCCGACTATACAATCCGCAAAGCTATCACTCAAACCATGAAGAAGGACCCTCTTGAGGAGCCTTTCAAAACCATCACTTTACCCTACATTGCGGGGATCACAAAAAAGATCTCCAAAATCTTGAATAAACACAAGATCCAGGTCCGTTTCAACACATTACATAAAATCCGTGATCTGGTTCCGTCTGTAAAAGATGTGATTTCGGACATACAATACCCTGGTATCTACAAACTAAGTTGCCTCTGTGGTAGTAGTTACATTGGAGAAACCAAACGCCATGTCTCGGACCGCATTCGTGAACACAAAGCAGACCTTAAACACGGTAGGACCAACACCTCGGCCGTGGCAGATCATTGTTATAATTCAGTAGGCTCACATGACATTGACTTTTCCAAGACAGAGGTTCTTTGTAAGCCATCTGGCTACCTTGAGAAATTCGTTCATGAGGCTATCCACATATACAAGCACAGAGACAATTTCAACCGAGAAGATGGATTCTGGCTTGGCAATCATTGGAAAGATTTGATAAACCATTTCAGGTCTTAATTGATTGTTCACGCATACAGTGGCTTTCAGACGGCATACAATATTTTTTTCGTCTCCCCCCTCCTCTTTTCAGAACATAGATGGACTCGTCCTTCTAAATAAACTGCTAAATCGCTGCGCGTGGTGCTAACGTTTTTTATAAATAAATAAATACACCGTTTAAAAATAAATACATTTATGCAAACAGACATACCTGATGACGACCGTTTGTGTTATGGTCGAAACGTCGTGAGAATTTTATTGTTTTATATATATTTTATTATTTTATTGTTTCCCTTCAACGTGACTTTACCGAAAGAACTAAGAATATGAATTACTGCAGTCACGAAAGCTTTAAATCACAAACCCACATCATTAACACGGACCCACATCATTAATAAGAAACTCACATCAACGCGAGGTTACATCTTTACCACTCACCCACAACACTGGACATCTGTGAGAAAGAGCTGTATAGCTCATCTGACTCCAGTATAAATATTCTGATTCTGACATGAACTCACATCGTCACGACTCACTCACAACACACCACCACCACTATCAGTAACACCACTAACGCCACCACTCCTCCTGCCAGTACACTACACAGACACACACGTCCTCACCACTCACATCACCACTCACCTACAGTTCCTCACTTCCTCCAGAGAGTCGCTGCTTCTGTCGTCTCGGTGCTTCTCTACCGCCACATGTGAGAAAAAAGATCGGCAGAAGCAAGTGGGGGCGGGGCTCGGTGATCACGCCCTCAGTGACGCAATATCCTGTGAGCCCCTCCCCCCCAGCACCTTCCCCCCCCTCTACGCCCCCTCCCCCACTCACACCGCCAAAGACAAAGCTCCCGCGTATTTAGCCTTAACAGAGCACTACTAACAACAACCCCACCACTAACAACGCCACCACCAATAACAACCCCACCACCAATAACAACCCCACCAACAATAACAACCCCACCACTAATAACAACCCCACCACTAACAACCACACCACCACTAATACACAGTTCTGATCCACTCCTCAGCTGCTCCCCACACGCGATGCTTCTGCTGCTCTCTACTTCCGCTTCCGCCGGTGAACGTGGCGCCAACTTCTGAAGCGGTTCGCTGCCTGGGCCTCCTCTGGGTCGACTCAGCCTGAAGGTGAGAACCTCGCATGGTGTGGACACCTCAGCAGTGGTGGAGGAGAGACAAAGGCGGCCCACAGCCGTAGGCTTCTAAACAGCTGCTGGGCTCACGGCATCGGTTCAAGCAGAGCCCGGCTCTGCTGCTGAGGCACTGAAGGTGGAAAGCGGCCCAGCGTGGCGCTCGAGTTGAGCCATTGCTGCTGATGAGAGGCTGATGGGATCAGTCAAATATACTTTTTCATCTTTGCAAGGAAGGGTTTATTGTGAAGGAGGCGAATCGCGTGCTGGCTGAGGAGGCCTCCACTAGACACCGCTAATTAGGGTATTTGGTCTACTCTTCCACGCTGATCTCCACGTTTTGGAGCAAGGTGGGCGTACCCCCACTTTACCCCACCACATGCGGGTCGTTAGCTCACTGGACTTGCACTGCAGAGGTGCAGGTTCGATTCTATCGCCCACACACCCACCCACTCACTTGCCCACTCACCAACTCACACACTAACCCATCTATCCACCCACCCACAGGGACATGTGGAGACACACGGAGACACATGGACACACGGATACATAGAGCCTTGATAAAGTGGTTGTGTAGGTGGTGTTAGAGTATCAGCATCAATGTGGTTGTTGTGGTTATGTTGCTTGTTATGGTTGTGGTGGTTGAGGTGATGTTGGTTGTGGTGGTTTTGGATGTGGTGGCTGCAGTTATAGTTGTGGTTGTATCGCTGGTTGTAGTGGTTCAGGTTTTAGTTGTGGTGTAGGTGGTTATGTTAGTTGTTATGGTCCTTTTGGTTGTCGCAATAATTGCGGTTGTGGGGGGTATATTTTTTGTGGCTATAGTTGTGTACGTGGAGGTTGGGGTTTTCATGGTTATAGTTACAGTTGTGGTTATGTTATTGGTGTTGTTATACTTGGGGTTGTGGTTATAATAGTGATTGTGGTCAAAGTTGTGATGGTTATGTTATGTTTTGTGGTTATAGTTGTGGTGAAGGTGGTTATGTTGGCTTTCATGGTCGTTGTATGTGTAGGGAGCGGTAGAGTAGCGGTTGAACGCCACGCCACGGACCCGAGGAAGTTCGATTCCCGCTCACGGCCAACACCAGTGACGATCATCTGAACCAGTCCAGGGCTTCCGCTACGTCGACTCTGCCTGAAATTAGTACCTGTTGTGGTGTGTAATAAACATCGCCACTCGGGAGACAAAGACGGTCGGGTGTAGTGCTGGCCACCCACCTGCTTGTGTTCCACACTGCGGGCCTCCATAGGTGCTCGCTAACAGAACTTGCCCCAACAGTCTGTTATAGGCTATAGAATATTTTTTTGTCTTTTGTTGTTGTATGTGTGTTGAACTTCTTTCGAACCATATGTTGCCACCTGTGATAACCGGAGATGCGGTTATAGTTGTAGTGGTTATATTATGGTTGTGGTTATAGTTGTGTCTGGTTTTAGTGCTTAGAGTTGTGGTTATAGATATGGTTATAATTGTGGTTATAGTTGTGGGTGTGGTTATAATTGTAGTTGCTTTTGGTTATAGTTGTGGTTATAGTGGTTATGGTTGTTGGTTATGGTTGTGGCTGTGGTTACATTTGTGGTTACATTTGTGGTTGAATTTGTAGTTCTAGTTGTGGTTGTTGGTTTGTGGTGATGAGGCTGGTGCAGGTGGTGGGTTGGAGGCCACGTTCCCTGCCCATGCGGTTCCAACAGCGATGGCTCCCTGTGCTATGTGGGTCACGTGAACTTGTCTCCCAGCATGCCTTGAAGTCATCATTATAGGAGCCCTCGCCTCCTCTACGCACTCTCCTCCTATCTCTCCCCTCTCACCTCCACGCACTCTCCTCCTACCTCTCACCTCCTCCCCGTGTCTCCCCCTTTCTCTGTTTCCCAGGTTCTCCCTCCTCTCTCTCCCCGTGTCTCCTTCCTCTATGTCGCCGTGTCTCTCTCCTCTCCCTCCCCGCGTTTCCCTCCTATCTTTCCCCGTGTCTCTTCTCTCTCCCCGCTTTTCCCTCTCCAACCTCCCCCTGTCTCCCTCCTCTCTCTCCCCGTGTATCCTTTCTCTCCCCGTGTCTCACTCTTCTATCTCCCCCTGTCTCCCTCTTGCTTCCCGTGTCTCACTCACTCAGCCACCCACTCAGCCACTCACTCAACCACTCAGTCACTCAGCCACTCAATCACCCAGCCACTGACTCACTTAGCCACTCACTCAACCTCTCACTCAACCTCTCACTCACTCAACCACTCACTCAACCACTCACTCACGCAGCCACTCACTCACGCAGCCACTCACTCACGCAGCCACTCACTCACCCAGCCACTCATTCACTCAGCCACTCACTCAACCACTCACTCACTCATTCAACCTGTCAATCACGCAACCACTCAGCCACCAACTCAGTCACTCACTCAACCACTCACTCACTCAGCCACTCAAACACTAACTTACTCAGCCACTCACTCAGCCACCCACTCAGCCACTCACTCAACCACTCAGTCACTCAGCCACTCACTCACTCAGCCACTCACTCACTCAGCCTCTCACCAGCCACTCACTCAGCCACTCACTCAACCACTCACGTACTCAAGCTCTCAATCAACCACTCACTCACCCAGCCACTCACTCAGCTGCTTAGTCACTCTGCTACCCACTCACTCAACCACTCACTCATTCAGCCTCTCACTCAGCCACTCACTAACTCAGCCACTCACTCCCTCAACCACTCAATCACTCAGCCACTCTCTCATTCAATCACTCACCTAGCCACCTGCTTATTTGTTTATTTTACCAGGTAAGGCCCATAAGATATATGTCTTTTTCAGACGTAACCTGGCCACATATGATTGCCCAATTAAGTGGCATTTTACGTGTCAATTTATATCAGCAACTATAAATGTGGAGTGACAAACAGGAGCTGGACAAAAATTCACACAACGAAGGGGAGCGTGAGAGAAACATGCGAACTCCAAATATACAACAGGCATCAGGGTCAGGATTGTTGTATATATTGTCTTGAAAAATAATGAAAATGAAATGAAAAATGCAAAAGGTGTAATTTTACAAAATTAGGTAATTATGTCAATTTATGCAATTACGCTAATTAGGCTCGGCTTTGTTGTCTAGGGGTATTACCAATCGTGATAATTGTCAGTGATGTGTGGGTTCTGGGTCCATATTTGTCGTGTCACTGGGGTTTATAATAGGCTGGTAGGGTGGGTTTATAATGGCCATGTAGGGTGGGGTTATAATGGCTAGGGAGGGTCAGTTCATAATGGCCAGGTAGGGTGGGGTTATAATGGCCAGGTAGGGTGGGGTAAAATGGCCTTGTCAGGGGTCCACCTCCTCCACCACCAGTTCCACCTCAACCTCTTCCACCTCCCACCTCCTCGCAGGAACCCAGACCCAACAGGTGCCATGGGTTGCCACGCTACGTGCAGGAGGAGGAGCTCACCACTTGAATGTGACGAACAGTGAGCTTATCACTTGAATGTGAGATGAAGTGCGCTCATCACTTGAGTGTGACATGCAGTGAGCTCATCACTTGAATGTGACATGCAGGGAGCTCATCACATGAATGAATGGGACATGCAGTGAGCTCATCACTTGAATGTGACACGCAGTGAGCTCAACACTTGAATGTAACATATAGTTCACTGACCACTTGAATGTGACATGCAGTGCGCTCATCATTTGAATGTGACATGCAGTGAGTTCGCCACTTGAATGTGACATGCAGTGAGCTCACCATTTGAATGTGACATGCAGTGAGCTCAACACTTGAATGTGACATGTAGTGCACTGACCACTTGAACGTCATGCAGTGCGCTCATCACTTGAATGTGACATGCAGTGAGCTGAACACTTGAAATGTGACATGCAGTGAGCTCATCACTTGAAAGTGACATGCAATGAGCTCACCACTTGAAAGTGACATGCAGTGCGCTCATCACTTGAATGTGGCATGCAGTGAGCTCGCCACTTGAATGTGACATGCAGTGAGCTCGCCACTTTAATGACATGCAGTGTGCTCATCACTTAAATGTGATATGCAGTGCGCTCATCACTTGAATGGGACATGCAGTGTGCTCATCACTTGAATGTGACATGCAGTGAACTCACCACTTCAACGTGACATGCAGTGCGCTCGTTACGTGAATATGACATGCAGTGAGCTCGCCACTTCAATGTGACATGCAGTGAGCTCATCACTTGGACGTGACATGCAGTGTACTCATCACTTGAAAGTGACATGAATTGAGCTCATCACTTGAACATTACATGACATTTTCTACATCACACGACTATACTGACTATATATGATGGGGTATAGTCGTGTGATGTAGAAAAAAGTTTAGTTGGAGGCATATATTTTTTGTGACGTAAAATTGTAATGTATAATGACTTTTTGTTAGTAGTAGGGTAGTTGCAGTTGCTTAGCGTCAATATACTAAATTCCTCTGCTGATATGTAACCTCAGCTTATTGGAGAGTATATTGAGTATATTGGTTATATTGATGTAGTTTATATTTTAGTTTTTTTTTTATCAGTTTACTACATGGTGGTCATTATATAGTGTAGTGTATACCCAGTTACTTAATGTTAACAGCTCAGATTATTGGAGAGTATATTTGTACATTGATTATATTGATGTAGTTTATATTTATTTTTTTCACATCGGTTTATTGCATGGTAGTAGGGTATGTGTAGTTCTTTAGAAGCTCCCTTTTTTATTTTCCACATAATGCACTAGCTTGATACGCGGTGGTTTGGGCTGTTGCAGTTCTTTATTATTAAAATGTTATCTCCCTTTATTATTGCCAATCCTACATGATACACTAACATAATATGACTTTGAGACCCCCCACCTGCCTACACATTCCACAAGGAGTAACTAATCCCATATCTGCATTTGTCATAAACATGCTAAATTCCTCTGTTATGTAAACTTCTTTATCAAGACGCTCTCCTCCTCCCACCCAATTTAAAATACGCTGCCAAGCTTAGCAGTGTTCGTTAGGACGCTGTCTTTCCGACAGCTCTGTTTCTTCACCTGAGGACGGCTGCTTGCGTTGTGGCCTAAACGTGAGAATTTTATTATATTATGTTTGATTTTTATTATTTTATTTTTTCCCTTCTACGTGCCTTTACTGAAAGAACCAATAATATGGTGCATACCTACTTTTGGTGGGACCTGCTTCCCCTAGAGCAGTGCATACTGACTGTGGTAATACCTGCTATCACTACCGCATTGCATGCTGACTGGTGGTACTCTGCTATGACTACAGCATTGCATACTAACTGTGGTGGTATCCTGCTATGACTACAGCATTGCATGCTGACTGTGGTGGTATCCTGCTATGACTACAGCATTGTATGCTGACTGTGGTGGTATCCTGCTATGACTACAGCATTGCATACTGACTGCGGTGGTATCCTGCTATGACTTCAGCATTGCATGCTGACTGTGGTGGTATCCTGCTATGACTACAGCATTGCATACTGACTGCAGTGGTTTCCTGCTATAACTTCAGCATTGCATACTGACTGCGGTGGTATCCTGCTATGACTACAGCATTGCATGCTGACTGTGGTTGTATCCTGCTATGACTACAGCATTGCATGCTGACTGTGGTGGTATCCTGCTATGACTATAGCAGTGCATGCTGACTATGGTGGTATCCTGCTATGACTACAGCATTGCATACTGACTGTGGTGGTATTCTGCTATGACTACAGCATTGCATACTGACTGTGGTGGTATCCGGCTATGACTACAGCATTGCATGCTAACTGGCGGTATCCTGCTATGACTACAACATTGTGATGCTGACTGTGGTGGTATCCTGCTATGACAACAGCATTGCATGCTGACTGTGGTGGTATCCTGCTATGACTACAGCATTGCTTGCTGACTGTGGTGGTATCCTGCTATGACTACAGCATTGCATGCTAACTGGCGGTATTCTGCTATGACTACAACATTGTGATGCTGACTGTGGTGGTATCCTGCTATGACAACAGCATTGCATGCTGACTGTGGTGGTATCCTGCTATGACTACAGCATTGCTTGCTGACTGTGGTGGTATCCTGCTATGACTACAGCATTGCATGCTGACTGTAGTCGTTTCCTGCTATGACTCAATCATTGCATGCTGACTGTGGTGGTTTCCTGCTATGACTACAGCATTGTATGCTGACTGTGGTGGTATCCTGCTATGACTACAGCATTGCATGCTGAATGTGGTGGTATCCTGCTATGACTACAGCATTGCATACTGACGGTGGTGGTATCCTGCTATGACTACATCATTGCATACTGACGGTGGTGGTATCCTGCTATGACTACAGCATTGAATGCTGACTGTGGCAGTATCCTGCTATGACTTCAGCATTGCATACTGACTGCGGTGGTATCCTGCTATGACTACAGCATTGCATGCTGACTGCCGTTGTATCCTGCTATGACTTCAGCATTGCATGCTGACTGTGGTTGTATCCTGCTATGACTATAGCAGTGCATGCTGACTATGGTGATATCCTGCTATGACTACAGCATTGCATACTGACTGTGGTGGTATCCTGCTGTGATTACAGCATTGCATCCTGACTGTGGTAGTATCCTGCTATGACTACAGCATTGCATGCTGACTGGTGGTGTCCTGCTATGACTACAGCATTGCATAGTGACTGTGGTGGTATCCTGCTATGACTACAGCATTGCATACTGACAGTGGTGGTATCCTGCTATGACTACAGCATTGCATACTGACTGCGGTGGTCTCCTGCTATGACTACAGCATTGCATGCTGACTGGTGGTTTCCTGCTATGACTACAGTATTGCATGCTGATGGTGGTGGTATCCTGCTATGATTACAGCAGTGCATACTTACTGTGGTACCTGCTATGATTACAGCAGTGCATACTGACTGGTGGTACCTGCTATGATTACAGCAGTGGAAACTGCTGTTGTGGTACCTGCTATGATTACAGCACTGCATATTGTCGTGGTACCTGCTATGATTACAGCAGTGCATACTGACTGTGGTGGGACCTGCTATGATGACAGCATTGCATACTGACTGTGGTGGTATCCTGCTATGACTACAGCATTGCATGCTGACTGTGGTTGTATCCTGCTATGACTACAGCATTGTATGCTGACTGTGGTGGTATCCTGCTATGACTACAGCATTGCATGCTGACTGTGGATGTATCCTGTTATGACTACAGCATTGCATGCTGACTGTGGTGGTATCCTGCTATGACTACAGCATTGCATGCTGACTGTGGTTGTATCCTGCTATGACTATAGCTGTGCATGCTCACTGTGGTGGTATCCTGCTATGACTACAGCATTGCATACTGACTGCAGTGGTATCCTTCTATAACTTCAGCATTGCATACTGACTGCGGTGGTATCCAGCTATGACTACAGCATTGCATGCTGACTGTAGTTGTATCCTGCTATGACTACAGCATTGCATGCTGACTGTGGTGGTATCCTGTTATGACTATAGCAGTGCATGCTGACTATGGTGGTATCCTGCTATGACTACAGCATTGCGATGCTGACTGTGGTGGTATCCTGCTATGATTACAGCATTGCATGCTGACTGTGGTGGTATCCTGCTATGACTACAGCATTGCGTTCTGACTGTGGTGGTAACCTGCTATGACTACAGCATTGCATGCTGACTGTGGTCGTTTCCTGCTATGACTCAAGCATTGCATGCTGACTGTGGTGGTATCCTGCTATGACTACAGCATTGTATGCTGACTGTGGTGGTATCCTGCTATGACTACAGCATTACATGCTGACTGTGGTGGTATCCTGCTATGACTACAGCATTGCATACTGACGGTGGTGGTATCCTGCTATGACTACAGCATCGCATGCTGACTGTGGTGGTATCCTGCTATGACTACAGCATTGCATACTGACGGTAGTGGTATCCTGCTATGACTACAGCATTGCATACTGACTGCGGTGGTATCCTGCTATGACTACAGCATTGCATGCTGACTGCCGTTGTATCCTGCTATGACTTCAGCATTGCATGCTGACTGTGGTTGTATCCTGCTATTACTATAGCAGTGCATGCTGACTATGGTGATATCCTGCTATGACTACAGCATTGCATACTGACTGTGGTGGTATCCTGCTGTGATTACAGCATTGCATCCTGACTGTGGTAGTATCCTGCTATGACTACAGCATTGCATGCTGACTGGTGGTGTCCTGCTATGACTACAGAATTGCATACTGACTGTGGTGGTATCCTGCTATGACTACAGCATTGCATACTGACAGTGGTGGTATCCTGCTTTGACTACAGCATTGCATACTGACTGCGGTGGTCTCCTGCTATGACTACAGCATTGCATGCTGAATGCCGTTGTATCCTGCTATGACTTCAGCATTGCATGCTGACTGTGGTTGTATCCTGCTATGACTATAGCAGTGCATGCTGACTATGGTGATATCCTGCTATGACTACAGCATTGCATACTGACTTTGGTGGTATCCTGCTGTGATTACAGCATTGCATCCTGACTGTGGTAGTATCCTGCTATGACTACAGCATTGCATGCTGACTGGTGGTGTCCTGCTATGACTACAGCATTGCATACTGACTGTGGTGGTATCCTGCTATGACTACAGCATTGCATACTGACAGTGGTGGTATCCTGCTATGACTACAGCATTGCATACTGACTGCGGTGGTCTCCTGCTATGACTACAGCATTGCATGCTGACTGGTGGTTTCCTGCTATGACTACAGTATTGCATGCTGACGGTGGTGGTATCCTGCTATGATTACAGCAGTGCATACTTACTGTGGTACCTGCTATGATTACAGCAGTGCATACTGACTGGTGGTACCTGCTATGATTACAGCAGTGGAAACTGCTGTTGAGGTAACTGCTATGATTACAGCACTGCATATTGTCGTGGTACCTGCTATGATTACAGCAGTGCATACTGACTGTGGTGGGACCTGCTATGATGACAGCATTGCATACTGACTGTGGTGGTATCCTGCTATGACTACAGCATTGCATGCTGACTGTGGTTGTATCCTGCTATGACTACAGCATTGTATGCTGACTGTGGTGGTATCCTGCTATGACTACAGTATTGCATGCTGACTGTGGATGTATCCTGCTATGACTACAGCATTGCATGCTGACTGTGGTGGTATCCTGCTATGACTACAGCATTGCATGCTGACTGTGGTTGTATCCTGCTGTGACTATAGCTGTGCATGCTCACTGTGGTGGTATCCTGCTATGACTACAGCATTGCATACTGACTGCAGTGGTATCCTTCTATAACTTCATCATTGCATACTGACTGCGGTGGTATCCAGCTATGACTACAGCATTGCATGCTGACTGTAGTTGTATCCTGCTATGACTACAGCATTGCATGCTGACTGTGGTGGTATCCTGTTATGACTATAGCAGTGCATGCTGACTATGGTGGTATCCTGCTATGACTACAGCATTGCGATGCTGACTGTGGTGGTATCCTGCTATGATTACAGCATTGCATGCTGACTGTGGTGGTATCCTGCTATGACTACAGCATTGCGTTCTGACTGTGGTGGTAACCTGCTATGACTACAGCATTGCATGCTGACTGTGGTCGTTTCCTGCTATGACTCAAGCATTGCATGCTGACTGTGGTGGTATCCTGCTATGACTACAGCATTGTATGCTGACTGTGGTGGTATCCTGCTGTGACTTCAGCATTACATGCTGACTGTGGTGGTATCCTGCTATGACTACAGCATTGCATACTGACGGTAGTGGTATCCTGCTATGACTACAGCATTGCATACTGACTGCGGTGGTATCCTGCTATGACTACAGCATTGCATGCTGACTGCCGTTGTATCCTGCTATGACTTCAGCATTGCATGCTGACTGTGGTTGTATCCTGCTATGACTATAGCAGTGCATGCTGACTATGGTGATATCCTGCTATGACTACAGCATTGCATACTGACTGTGGTGGTATCCTGCTGTGATTACAGCATTGCATCCTGACTGTGGTAGTATCCTGCTATGACTACAGCATTGCATGCTGACTGGTGGTGTCCTGCTATGACTACAGAATTGCATACTGACTGTGGTGGTATCCTGCTATGACTACAGCATTGCATACTGACAGTGGTGGTATCCTGCTTTGACTACAGCATTGCATACTGACTGCGGTGGTCTCCTGCTATGACTACAGCATTGCATGCTGAATGCCGTTGTATCCTGCTATGACTTCAGCATTGCATGCTGACTGTGGTTGTATCCTGCTATGACTATAGCAGTGCATGCTGACTATGGTGATATCCTGCTATGACTACAGCATTGCATACTGACTTTGGTGGTATCCTGCTGTGATTACAGCATTGCATCCTGACTGTGGTAGTATCCTGCTATGACTACAGCATTGCATGCTGACTGGTGGTGTCCTGCTATGACTACAGCATTGCATACTGACTGTGGTGGTATCCTGCTATGACTACAGCATTGCATACTGACAGTGGTGGTATCCTGCTATGACTACAGCATTGCATACTGACTGCGGTGGTCTCCTGCTATGACTACAGCATTGCATGCTGACTGGTGGTTTCCTGCTATGACTACAGTATTGCATGCTGACGGTGGTGGTATCCTGCTATGATTACAGCAGTGCATACTTACTGTGGTACCTGCTATGATTACAGCAGTGCATACTGACTGGTGGTACCTGCTATGATTACAGCAGTGGAAACTGCTGTTGAGGTAACTGCTATGATTACAGCACTGCATATTGTCGTGGTACCTGCTATGATTACAGCAGTGCATACTGACTGTGGTGGGACCTGCTATGATGACAGCATTGCATACTGACTGTGGTGGTATCCTGCTATGACTACAGCATTGCATGCTGACTGTGGTTGTATCCTGCTATGACTACAGCATTGTATGCTGACTGTGGTGGTATCCTGCTATGACTACAGTATTGCATGCTGACTGTGGATGTATCCTGCTATGACTACAGCATTGCATGCTGACTGTGGTGGTATCCTGCTATGACTACAGCATTGCATGCTGACTGTGGTTGTATCCTGCTGTGACTATAGCTGTGCATGCTCACTGTGGTGGTATCCTGCTATGACTACAGCATTGCATACTGACTGCAGTGGTATCCTTCTATAACTTCATCATTGCATACTGACTGCGGTGGTATCCAGCTATGACTACAGCATTGCATGCTGACTGTAGTTGTATCCTGCTATGACTACAGCATTGCATGCTGACTGTGGTGGTATCCTGTTATGACTATAGCAGTGCATGCTGACTATGGTGGTATCCTGCTATGACTACAGCATTGCGATGCTGACTGTGGTGGTATCCTGCTATGATTACAGCATTGCATGCTGACTGTGGTGGTATCCTGCTATGACTACAGCATTGCGTTCTGACTGTGGTGGTAACCTGCTATGACTACAGCATTGCATGCTGACTGTGGTCGTTTCCTGCTATGACTCAAGCATTGCATGCTGACTGTGGTGGTATCCTGCTATGACTACAGCATTGTATGCTGACTGTGGTGGTATCCTGCTGTGACTACAGCATTACATGCTGACTGTGGTGGTATCCTGCTATGACTACAGCATTGCATACTGACGGTGGTGGTATCCTGCTATGACTACAGCATCGCATGCTGACTGTGGTGGTATCCTGCTATGACTACAGCATTGCATACTGACGGTAGTGGTATCCTGCTATGACTACAGCATTGCATACTGACTGCGGTGGTATCCTGCTATGACTACAGCATTGCATGCTGACTGCCGTTGTATCCTGCTATGACTTCAGCATTGCATGCTGACTGTGGTTGTATCCTGCTATGACTATAGCAGTGCATGCTGACTATGGTGATATCCTGCTATGACTACAGCATTGCATACTGACTGTGGTGGTATCCTGCTGTGATTACAGCATTGCATCCTGACTGTGGTAGTATCCTGCTATGACTACAGCATTGCATGCTGACTGGTGGTGTCCTGCTATGACTACAGCATTGCATACTGACTGTGGTGGTATCCTGCTATGACTACAGCATTGCATACTGACAGTGGTGGTATCCTGCTATGACTACAGCATTGCATACTGACTGCGGTGGTCTCCTGCTATGACTACAGCATTGCATGCTGACTGGTGGTTTCCTGCTATGACTACAGTATTGCATGCTGACGGTGGTGGTATCCTGCTATGATTACAGCAGTGCATACTTACTGTGGTACCTGCTATGATTACAGCAGTGCATACTGACTGGTGGTACCTGCTATGATTACAGCAGTGGAAACTGCTGTTGTGGTACCTGCTATGATTACAGCACTGCATATTGTCGTGGTACCTGCTATGATTACAGCAGTGCATACTGACTGTGGTGGGACCTGCTATGATGACAGCATTGCATACTGACTGTGGTGGTATCCTGCTATGACTACAGCATTGTATGCTGACTTTGGTGGTATCCTGCTATGACTAGAGCATTGCATGCTGACTGTGGTTGTATCCTGCTATGACTATAGCAGTGCATGCTCACTGTGGTGGTATCCTGCTATGACTACAGCATTGCATGCTGACTGTGGTGGTATCCTGCTATGACTACAGCATTTCATGCTGACTGTGGTGGTATCCTGCTATGACTACAGCATTGCATACTGACTGCAGTGGTATCCTTCTATAACTTCAGCATTGCATACTGACTGCGGTGGTATCCTGCTATGACTACAGCATTGCATGCTGACTGTAGTTGTATCCTGCTATGACTACAGCATTGCATGCTGACTGTGGTGGTATCCTGCTATGACTATAGCAGTGCATGCTGACTATGGTGGTATCCTGCTATGACTACAGCATTGTGATGCTGACTGTGGTGGTATCCTGCTATGACTACAGCATTGCATGCTGACTGTGGTGGTATCCTGCTATGACTACAGCATTGCGTGCTGACTGTGGTGGTATCCTGCTATGACTACAGCATTGCATGCTGACTGTGGTCGTTTCCTGCTATGACTCAAGCATTGCATGCTGACTGTGGTGGTATCCTGCTATGACTACAGCATTGTATGCTGACTGTGGAGGTATCCTGCTATGACTACAGCATTACATGCTGACTGTGGTGGTATCCTGCTATGACTACATCATTGCATACTGACGGTGGTGGTATCCTGCTATGACTACACCATCGCATGCTGACTGTGGTGGTATCCTGCTATGACTACAGCATTGCATACTGACGGTAGTGGTATCCTGCTTTGACTACAGCATTGCATACTGACTGCGTTGGTATCCTGCTATGACTACAGCATTGCATGCTGACTGCCGTTGTATCCTGCTATGACTTCAGCATTGCATGCTGACTGTGGTTGTATCCTGCTATGACTATAGCAGTGCATGCTGACTATGGTGATATCCTGCTATGACTACAGCATTGCATACTGACTGTGGTGGTATTCTGCTATGATTACAGCATTGCATCCTGACTGTGGTGGTATCCTGCTTTGACTACAGCATTGCATGCTGACTGGTGGTGTCCTGCTATGACTACAGCATTGCATACTGACTGCAGTGGTATCCTGCTATGACTACAGCATTGCATGATGACTGTGGTTGTATCCTGCTATGACTACAGCATTGCATGCTGACTGTGGTGGTATCCTGCAATGACTACAGCATTGCATGCTGACTGTGGTGGTATCCTGCTATGACTACAGCATTGCTTGCTGACTGTGGTGGTATCCTGCTATGACTACAGCATTGCATGCTGACTGTGGTCGTTTCCTGCTATGACTCAAGCATTGCATGCTGACTTTGGTGGTATCCTGCTATGACTACAGCATTGTATGCTGACTGTGGTGGTATCCTGCTATGACTACAGCATTACATGCTGACTGTGGTGGTATCCTGCTATGACTACAGCATTGCATGCTGACTGTGGTGGTATCCTGCTATGACTACAGCATTGCATGCTGACTGTGGTGGTATCCTGCTATGACTACAGCATTGCATGCTGACTGTGGTAGTATCCTGCTATGACTACAGCATTGCATGCTGACTGGTGGTGTCCTGCAATGACTACAGCATTGCATACTGACTGTGGTGGTATCCTGCTATGACTACAGCATTGCATACTGACTGCGGGGGTCTCCTGCTATGACTACAGCATTGCATGCTGACTGCCGTTGTATCCTGCTATGACTTCAGCATTGCATGCTGACTGTGGTTGTATCCTGCTATGACTATAGCAGTGCATGCTGACTATGGTGATATCCTGCTATGACTACAGCATTGCATACTGACTGTGGTGGGATCCTGCTGTGATTACAGCATTGCATCCTGAATGTGGTAGTATCCTGCTATGACTACAGCATTGCATGCTGACTGGTGGTGTCCTGCTATGACTACAGCATTGCATACTGACTGTGGTGGTATCCTGCTATGACTACAGCATTGCATACTGACAGTGGTGGTATCCTGCTATGACTACAGCATTGCATACTGACTGCGGTGGTCTCCTGCTATGACTACAGCATTGCATGCTGACTGGTGGTTTCCTGCTATGACTACAGTATTGCATGCTGACGGTGGTGGTATCCTGCTATGATTACAGCAGTGCATACTTACTGTGGTACCTGCTATGATTACAGCAGTGCATACTGACTGGTGGTACCTGCTATGATTACAGCAGTGGAAACTGCTGTTGTGGTACCTGCTATGATTACAGCACTGCATATTGTCATGGTACCTGCTATGATTACAGCAGTGCATACTGACTGTGTTGGGACCTGCTATGATGACAGCATTGCATACTGACTGTGGTGGTATCCTGCTATGACTACAGCATTGCATGCTGACTGTGGTTGTATCCTGCTATGACTACAGCATTGTATGCTGACTGTGGTGGTATCCTGCTATGACTACAGCATTGCATGCTGACTGTGGATGTATCCTGCTATGACTACAGCATTGCATGCTGACTGTGGTGGTATCCTGCTATGACTACACTATTGCATGCTGACTGTGGTTGTATCCTGCTATGACTATAGCTGTGCATGCTCACTGTGGTGGTATCCTGCTATGACTACAGCATTGCATACTGACTGCAGTGGTATCCTTCTATAACTTCAGCATTGCATACTGACTTCGGTGGTATCCAGCTATGACTACAGCATTGCATGCTGACTGTAGTTGTATCCTGCTATGACTACAGCATTGCATGCTGACTGTGGTGGTATCCTGTTATGACTATAGCGGTGCATGCTGACTATGGTGGTATCCTGCTATGACTACAGCATTGCGATGCTGACTGTGGTGGTATCCTGCTATGATTACAGCATTGCATGCTGACTGTGGTGGTATCCTGCTATGACTACAGCATTGCGTTCTGACTGTGGTGGTAACCTGCTATGACTACAGCATTGCATGCTGACTGTGGTCGTTTCCTGCTATGACTCAAGCATTGCATGCTGACTGTGGTGGTATCCTGCTATGACTACAGCATTGTATGCTGACTGTGGTGGTATCCTGCTGTGACTACAGCATTACATGCTGACTGTGGTGGTATCCTGCTATGACTACAGCATTGCATGCTGACTGGTGGTGTCCTGCTATGACTACAGCATTGCATACTGACTGTGGTGGTATCCTGCTATGACTACAGCATTGCATACTGACAGTGGTGGTATCCTGCTATGACTACAGCATTGCATACTGACTGCGGTGGTCTCCTGCTATGACTACAGCATTGCATGCTGACTGGTGGTTTCCTGCTATGACTACAGTATTGCATGCTGACGGTGGTGGTATCCTGCTATGATTACAGCAGTGCATACTTACTGTGGTACCTGCTAAGATTACAGCAGTGCATACTGACTGGTGGTACCTGCTATGATTACAGCAGTGGAAACTGCTGTTGAGGTAACTGCTATGATTACAGCACTGCATATTGTCGTGGTACCTGCTATGATTACAGCAGTGCATACTGACTGTGGTGGGACCTGCTATGATGACAGCATTGCATACTGACTGTGGTGGTATCCTGCTATGACTACAGCATTGCATGCTGACTGTGGTTGTATCCTGCTATGACTACAGCATTGTATGCTGACTGTGGTGGTATCCTGCTGTGACTATAGCTGTGCATGCTCACTGTGGTGGTATCCTGCTATGACTACAGCATTGCATACTGACTGCAGTGATATCCTTCTATAACTTCAGCATTGCATACTGACTGCGGTGGTATCCAGCTATGACTACAGCATTGCTTGCTGACTGTAGTTATATCCTGCTATGACTACAGCATTGCATGCTGACTGTGGTGGTATCCTGTTATGACTATAGCAGTGCATGCTGACTATGGTGGTATCCTGCTATGACTACAGCATTGCGATGCTGACTGTGGTGGTATCCTGCTATGATTACAGCATTGCATGCTGACTGTGGTGGTATCCTGCTATGACTACAGCATTGCGTTCTGACTGTGGTGGTAACCTGCTATGACTACAGCATTGCATGCTGACTGTGGTCGTTTCCTGCTATGACTCAAGCATTGCATGCTTACTGTGGTGGTATCCTGCTATGACTACAGCATTGTATGCTGACTGTGGTGGTATCCTGCTGTGACTACAGCATTACATGCTGACTGTGGTGGTATCCTGCTATGACTACAGCATTGCATACTGACGGTGGTGGTATCCTGCTATGACTACAGCATCGCATGCTGACTGTGGTGGTATCCTGCTATGACTACAGCATTGCATACTGACGGTAGTGGTATCCTGCTATGACTACAGCATTGCATACTGACTGCGGTGGTATCCTGCTATGACTACAGCATTGCATGCTGACTGCCGTTGTATCCTGCTATGACTTCAGCATTGCATGTTGACTGTGGTTGTATCCTGCTATGACTATAGCAGTGCATGCTGACTATGGTGATATCCTGCTATGACTACAGCATTGCATACTGACTGTGGTGGTATCCTGCTGTGATTACAGCATTGCATCCTGACCGTGGTAGTATCCTGCTATGACTACAGCATTGCATGCTGACTGGTGGTGTCCTGCTATGACTACAGCATTGCATACTGACTGTGGTGGTATCCTGCTATGACTACAGCATTGCATACTGACAGTGGTGGTATCCTGCTATGACTACAGCATTGCATACTGACTGCGGTGGTCTCCTGCTATGACTACAGCATTGCATGCTGACTGGTGGTTTCCTGCTATGACTACAGTATTGCATGCTGACGGTGGTGGTATCCTGCTATGATTACAGCAGTGCATACTTACTGTGGTACCTGCTATGATTACAGCAGTGCATACTGACTGGTGGTACCTGCTATGATTACAGCAGTGGAAACTGCTGTTGTGGTACCTGCTATGATTACAGCACTGCATATTGTCGTGGTACCTGCTATGATTACAGCAGTGCATACTGACTGTGGTGGGACCTGCTATGATGACAGCATTGCATACTGACTGTGGTGGTATCCTGCTATGACTACAGCATTGCATGCTGACTGTGGTTGTATCCTGCTATGACTACAGCATTGTATGCTGACTGTGGTGGTATCCTGCTATGACTACAGCATTGCATGCTGACTGTGGATGTATCCTGCTATGACTACAGCATTGCATGCTGACTGTGGTGGTATCCTGCTATGACTAGAGCATTGCATGCTGACTGTGGTTGTATCCTGCTATGACTATAGCAGTGCATGCTCACTGTGGTGGTATCCTGCTATGACTACAGCATTGCATGCTGACTGTGGTGGTATCCTGCTATGACTACAGCATTTCATGCTGACTGTGGTGGTATCCTGCTATGACTACAGCATTGCATACTGACTGCGGTGGTATCCTGCTATGACTACAGCATTGCATGCTGACTGTAGTTGTATCCTGCTATGACTACAGCATTGCATGCTGACTGTGGTGGTATCCTGCTATGACTATAGCAGTGCATGCTGACTATGGTGGTATCCTGCTATGACTACAGCATTGTGATGCTGACTGTGGTGGTATCCTGCTATGACTACAGCATTGCGTGCTGACTGTGGTGGTAACCTGCTATGACTACAGCATTGCATGCTGACTGTGGTCGTTTCCTGCTATGACTCAAGCATTGCATGCTGACTGTGTTGGTATCCTGCTATGACTACAGCATTGTATGCTGACTGTGGAGGTATCCTGCTATGACTACAGCATTGCATGCTGACTGTGGTGGTATCCTGCTATGACTACATCATTGCATACTGACGGTGGTGGTATCCTGCTATGACTACACCATCGCATGCTGACTGTGGTGGTATCCTGCTATGACTACAGCATTGCATACTGACGGTAGTGGTATCCTGCTTTGACTACAGCATTGCATACTGACTGCGTTGGTATCCTGCTATGACTACAGCATTGCATGCTGACTGCCGTTGTATCCTGCTATGACTTCAGCATTGCATGCTGACTGTGGTTGTATCCTGCTATGACTATAGCAGTGCATGCTGACTATGGTGATATCCTGCTATGACTACAGCATTGCATACTGACTGTGGTGGTATTCTGCTATGATTACAGCATTGCATCCTGACTGTGGTGGTATCCTGCTTTGACTACAGCATTGCATGCTGACTGGTGGTGTCCTGCTATGACTACAGCATTGCATACTGACAGTGGTGGTATCCTGCTATGACTACAGCATTGCATACTGACTGCGGTGGTCTCCTGCTATGACTACAGCATTGCATGCTGACTGGTGGTTTCCTCCTATGACTACAGTAATGCATGCTGACGGTGGTGGTATCCTGCTATGATTACAGCAGTGCATACTTACTGTGGTACCTGCTATGATTACAGCAGTGCATACTGACTGGTGGTACCTGCTATGATTACAGCAGTGGAAACTGCTGTTGTGGTACCTGCTATGATTACAGCAGTGCATATTGTCGTGGTACCTGCTATGATTACAGCAGTGCATACTGACTGTGGTGGGACCTGCTATGATGACAGCATTACATGCTGACTGTGGTGGTATCCTGCTATGACTACAGCATTGCATGCTGACTGTGGTGGTATCCTGCTATGACTACAGCATTGCATGCTGACTGTGGTGGTATCCTGCTATGACTACAGCATTGCATGCTGACTGTGGTAGTATCCTGCTATGACTACAGCATTGCATGCTGACTGGTGGTGTCCTGCAATGACTACAGCATTGCATACTGACTGTGGTGGTATCCTGCTATGACTACAGCATTGCATACTGACTGCGGTGGTCTCCTGCTATGACTACAGCATTGCATGCTGACTGCCGTTGTATCCTGCTATGACTTCAGAATTGCATGCTGACTGTGGTTGTATCCTGCTATGACTATAGCAGTGCATGCTGACTATGGTGATATCCTGCTATGACTACAGCATTGCATACTGACTGTGGTGGTATCCTGCTGTGATTACAGCATTGCATCCTGACTGTGGTAGTATCCTGCTATGACTACAGCATTGCATGCTGACTGGTGGTGTCCTGCTATGACTACAGCATTGCATACTGACTGTGGTGGTATCCTGCTATGACTACAGCATTGCATACTGACAGTGGTGGTATCCTGCTATGACTACAGCATTGCATACTGACTGCGGTGGTCTCCTGCTATGACTACAGCATTGCATGCTGACTGGTGGTTTCCTGCTATGACTACAGTATTGCATGCTGACGGTGGTGGTATCCTGCTATGATTACAGCAGTGCATACTTACTGTGGTACCTGCTATGATTACAGCAGTGCATACTGACTGGTGGTACCTGCTATGATTACAGCAGTGGAAACTGCTGTTGTGGTACCTGCTATGATTACAGCACTGCATATTGTCGTGGTACCTGCTATGATTACAGCAGTGCATACTGACTGTGGTGGGACCTGCTATGATGACAGCATTGCATACTGACTGTGGTGGTATCCTGCTATGACTACAGCATTGCATGCTGACTGTGGTTGTATCCTGCTATGACTACAGCATTGTATGCTGACTGTGGTGGTATCCTGCTATGACTACAGCATTGCATGCTGACTGTGGATGTATCCTGCTATGACTACAGCATTGCATGCTGACTGTGGTGGTATCCTGCTATGACTAGAGCATTGCATGCTGACTGTGGTTGTATCCTGCTATGACTATAGCAGTGCATGCTCACTGTGGTGGTATCCTGCTATGACTACAGCATTGCATGCTGACTGTGGTGGTATCCTGCTATGACTACAGCATTTCATGCTGACTGTGGTGGTATCCTGCTATGACTACAGCATTGCATACTGACTGCGGTGGTATCCTGCTATGACTACAGCATTGCATGCTGACTGTAGTTGTATCCTGCTATGACTACAGCATTGCATGCTGACTGTGGTGGTATCCTGCTATGACTATAGCAGTGCATGCTGACTATGGTGGTATCCTGCTATGACTACAGCATTGTGATGCTGACTGTGGTGGTATCCTGCTATGACTACAGCATTGCATGCTGACTGTGGTGGTATCCTGCTATGACTACAGCATTTCGTGCTGACTGTGGTGGTATCCTGCTATGACTACAGCATAGCATGCTGACTGTGGTCGTTTCCTGCTATGACTCAAGCATTGCATGCTGACTGTGTTGGTATCCTGCTATGACTACAGCATTGTATGCTGACTGTGGAGGTATCCTGCTATGACTACAGCATTACATGCTGACTGTGGTGGTATCCTGCTATGACTACATCATTGCATACTGACGGTGGTGGTATCCTGCTATGACTACACCATCGCATGCTGACTGTGGTGGTATCCTGCTATGACTACAGCATTGCATACTGACGGTAGTGGTATCCTGCTTTGACTACAGCATTGCATACTGACTGCGTTGGTATCCTGCTATGACTACAGCATTGCATGCTGACTGCCGTTGTATCCTGCTATGACTTCAGCATTGCATGCTGACTGTGGTTGTATCCTGCTATGACTATAGCAGTGCATGCTGACTATGGTGATATCCTGCTATGACTACAGCATTGCATACTGACTGTGGTGGTATTCTGCTATGATTACAGCATTGCATCCTGACTGTGGTGGTATCCTGCTTTGACTACAGCATTGCATGCTGACTGGTGGTGTCCTGCTATGACTACAGCATTGCATACTGACAGTGGTGGTATCCTGCTATGACTACAGCATTGCATACTGACTGCGGTGGTCTCCTGCTATGACTACAGCATTGCATGCTGACTGGTGGTTTCCTCCTATGACTACAGTAATGCATGCTGACGGTGGTGGTATCCTGCTATGATTACAGCAGTGCATACTTACTGTGGTACCTGCTATGATTACAGCAGTGCATACTGACTGGTGGTACCTGCTATGATTACAGCAGTGGAAACTGCTGTTGTGGTACCTGCTATGATTACAGCAGTGCATATTGTCGTGGTACCTGCTATGATTACAGCAGTGCATACTGACTGTGGTGGGACCTGCTATGATGACAGCATTGCATACTGACTGTGGTGGTATCCTGCTATGACTACAGCATTGCATGCTGACTGTGGTTGTATCCTGCTTTGACTACAGCATTGCATGCTGACTGTGGTGGTATCCTGCAATGACTACAGCATTGCATGCTGACTGTGGTGGTATCCTGCTATGACTACAGCATTGCATACTGACTGCGGTGGTATCCTGCTATGACTACAGCATTGCATGATGACTGTGGTTGTATCCTGCTATGACTACAGCATTGCATGCTGACTGTGGTGGTATCCTGCAATGACTACAGCATTGCATGCTGACTGTGGTGGTATCCTGCTATGACTACAGCATTGCTTGCTGACTGTGGTGGTATCCTGCTATGACTACAGCATTGCATGCTGACTGTGGTCGTTTCCTGCTATGACTCAAGCATTGCATGCTGACTTTGGTGGTATCCTGCTATGACTACAGCATTGTATGCTGACTGTGTTGGTATCCTGCTATGACTACAGCATTACATGCTGACTGTGGTGGTATCCTGCTATGACTACAGCATTGCATGCTGACTGTGGTGGTATCCTGCTATGACTACAGCATTGCATGCTGACTGTGGTGGTATCCTGCTATGACTACAGCATTGCATGCTGACTGTGGTAGTATCCTGCTATGACTACAGCATTGCATGCTGACTGGTGGTGTCCTGCAATGACTACAGCATTGCATACTGACTGTGGTGGTATCCTGCTATGACTACAGCATTGCATACTGACTGCGGTGGTCTCCTGCTATGACTACAGCATTGCATGCTGACTGCCGTTGTATCCTGCTATGACTTCAGCATTGCATGCTGACTGTGGTTGTATCCTGCTATGACTATAGCAGTGCATGCTGACTATGGTGATATCCTGCTATGACTACAGCATTGCATACTGACTGTGGTGGTATCCTGCTGTGATTACAGCATTGCATCCTGACTGTGGTAGTATCCTGCTATGACTACAGCATTGCATGCTGACTGGTGGTGTCCTGCTATGACTACAGCATTGCATACTGACTGTGGTGGTATCCTGCTATGACTACAGCATTGCATACTGACAGTGGTGGTATCCTGCTATGACTACAGCATTGCATACTGACTGCGGTGGTCTCCTGCTATGACTACAGCATTGCATGCAGACTGGTGGTTTCCTGCTATGGCTATAGCAGTGCATGCTGACTATGGTGGTATCCTGCTATGACTACAGCATTGTGATGCTGACTGTGGTGGTATCCTGCTATGACTACAGCATTGCATGCTGACTGTGGTGGTATCCTGCTATGACTACAGCATTGCGTGCTGACTGTGGTGGTATCCTGCTATGACTACAGCATTGCATGCTGACTGTGGTCGTTTCCTGCTATGACTCAAGCATTGCATGCTGACTGTGTTGGTATCCTGCTATGACTACAGCATTGTATGCTGACTGTGGAGGTATCCTGCTATGACTACAGCATTACATGCTGACTGTGGTGGTATCCTGCTATGACTACATCATTGCATACTGACGGTGGTGGTATCCTGCTATGACTACACCATCGCATGCTGACTGTGGTGGTATCCTGCTATGACTACAGCATTGCATACTGACGGTAGTGGTATCCTGCTTTGACTACAGCATTGCATACTGACTGCGTTGGTATCCTGCTATGACTACAGCATTGCATGCTGACTGCCGTTGTATCCTGCTATGACTTCAGCATTGCATGCTGACTGTGGTTGTATCCTGCTATGACTATAGCAGTGCATGCTGACTATGGTGATATCCTGCTATGACTACAGCATTGCATACTGACTGTGGTGGTATTCTGCTATGATTACAGCATTGCATCCTGACTGTGGTGGTATCCTGCTTTGACTACAGCATTGCATGCTGACTGGTGGTGTCCTGCTATGACTACAGCATTGCATACTGACAGTGGTGGTATCCTGCTATGACTACAGCATTGCATACTGACTGCGGTGGTCTCCTGCTATGACTACAGCATTGCATGCTGACTGGTGGTTTCCTCCTATGACTACAGTAATGCATGCTGACGGTGGTGGTATCCTGCTATGATTACAGCAGTGCATACTTACTGTGGTACCTGCTATGATTACAGCAGTGCATACTGACTGGTGGTACCTGCTATGATTACAGCAGTGGAAACTGCTGTTGTGGTACCTGCTATGATTACAGCAGTGCATATTGTCGTGGTACCTGCTATGATTACAGCAGTGCATACTGACTGTGGTGGGACCTGCTATGATGACAGCGTTGCATACTGACTGTGGTGGTATCCTGCTATGACTACAGCATTGCATGCTGACTGTGGTTGTATCCTGCTTTGACTACAGCATTGCATGCTGACTGTGGTGGTATCCTGCAATGACTACAGCATTGCATGCTGACTGTGGTGGTATCCTGCTATGACTACAGCATTGCATACTGACTGCGGTGGTATCCTGCAATGACTACAGCATTGCATGCTGACTGTGGTGGTATCCTGCTATGACTACAGCATTGCTTGCTGACTGTGGTGGTATCCTGCTATGACTACAGCATTGCATGCTGACTGGTGGTGTCCTGCTATGACTACAGCATTGCATACTGACAGTGGTGGTATCCTGCTATGACTACAGCATTGCATACTGACTGCGGTGGTCTCCTGCTATGACTACAGCATTGCATGCTGACTGGTGGTTTCCTCCTATGACTACAGTAATGCATGCTGACGGTGGTGGTATCCTGCTATGATTACAGCAGTGCATACTTACTGTGGTACCTGCTATGATTACAGCAGTGCATACTGACTGGTGGTACCTGCTATGATTACAGCAGTGGAAACTGCTGTTGTGGTACCTGCTATGATTACAGCAGTGCATATTGTCGTGGTACCTGCTATGATTACAGCAGTGCATACTGACTGTGGTGGGACCTGCTATGATGACAGCGTTGCATACTGACTGTGGTGGTATCCTGCTATGACTACAGCATTGCATGCTGACTGTGGTTGTATCCTGCTTTGACTACAGCATTGCATGCTGACTGTGGTGGTATCCTGCAATGACTACAGCATTGCATGCTGACTGTGGTGGTATCCTGCTATGACTACAGCATTGCATACTGACTGCGGTGGTATCCTGCAATGACTACAGCATTGCATGCTGACTGTGGTGGTATCCTGCTATGACTACAGCATTGCTTGCTGACTGTGGTGGTATCCTGCTATGACTACAGCATTGCATGCTGACTGTGGTCGTTTCCTGCTATGACTCAAGCATTGCATGCTGACTTTGGTGGTATCCTGCTATGACTACAGCATTGTATGCTGACTGTGGTGGTATCCTGCTATGACTACAGCATTACATGCTGACTGTGGTGGTATCCTGCTATGACTACAGCATTGCATGCTGACTGTGGTGGTATCCTGCTATGACTACAGCATTGCATGCTGACTGTGGTGGTATCCTGCTATGACTACAGCATTGCATGCTGACTGTGGTAGTATCCTGCTATGACTACAGCATTGCATGCTGACTGGTGGTGTCCTGCAATGACTACAGCATTGCATACTGACTGTGGTGGTATCCTGCTATGACTACAGCATTGCATACTGACTGCGGTGGTCTCCTGCTATGACTACAGCATTGCATGCTGACTGCCGTTGTATCCTGCTATGACTTCAGCATTGCATGCTGACTGTGGTTGTATCCTGCTATGACTATAGCAGTGCATGCTGACTATGGTGATATCCTGCTATGACTACAGCATTGCATACTGACTGTGGTGGTATCCTGCTGTGATTACAGCATTGCATCCTGACTGTGGTAGTATCCTGCTATGACTACAGCATTGCATGCTGACTGGTGGTGTCCTGCTATGACTACAGCATTGCATACTGACTGTGGTGGTATCCTGCTATGACTACAGCATTGCATACTGACAGTGGTGGTATCCTGCTATGACTACAGCATTGCATACTGACTGCGGTGGTCTCCTGCTATGACTACAGCATTGCATGCTGACTGGTGGTTTCCTGCTATGACTACAGTATTGCATGCTGACAGTGGTGGTATCCTGCTATGATTACAGCAGTGCATACTTACTGTGGTACCTGCTATGATTACAGCAGTGCATACTGACTGGTGGTACCTGCTATGATTACAGCAGTGGAAACTGCTGTTGTGGTACCTGCTATGATTACAGCACTGCATATTGTCGTGGTACCTGCTATGATTACAGCAGTGCATACTGACTGTGGTGGGACCTGCTATGATGACAGCATTGCATACTGACTGTGGTGGTATCCTGCTATGACTACAGCATTGCATGCTGACTGTGGTTGTATCCTGCTATGACTACAGCATTGTATGCTGACTGTGGTGGTATCCTGCTATGACTACAGCATTGCATGCTGACTGTGGATGTATCCTGCTATGACTACAGCATTGCATGCTGACTGTGGTGGTATCCTGCTATGACTACAGCATTGCATGCTGACTGTGGTTGTATCCTGCTATGACTATAGCTGTGCATGCTCACTGTGGTGGTATCCTGCTATGACTACAGCATTGCATACTGACTGCAGTGGTATCCTTCTATAACTTCAGCATTGCATACTGACTGCGGTGGTATCCAGCTATGACTACAGCATTGCATGCTGACTGTAGTTGTATCCTGCTATGACTACAGCATTGCATGCTGACTGTGGTGGTATCCTGTTATGACTATAGCAGTGCATGCTGACTATGGTGGTATCCTGCTATGACTACAGCATTGCGATGCTGACTGTGGTGGTATCCTGCTATGATTACAGCATTGCATGCTGACTGTGGTGGTATCCTGCTATGACTACAGCATTGCGTTCTGACTGTGGTGGTAACCTGCTATGACTACAGCATTGCATGCTGACTGTGGTCGTTTCCTGCTATGACTCAAGCATTGCATGCTGACTGTGGTGGTATCCTGCTATGACTACAGCATTGTATGCTGACTGTGGTGGTATCCTGCTATGACTACAGCATTACATGCTGACTGTGGTGGTATCCTGCTATGACTACAGCATTGCATACTGACGGTGGTGGTATCCTGCTATGACTACAGCATCGCATGCTGACTGTGGTGGTATCCTGCTATGACTACAGCATTGCATACTGACGGTAGTGGTATCCTGCTATGACTACAGCATTGCATACTGACTGCGGTGGTATCCTGCTATGACTACAGCATTGCATGCTGACTGCCGTTGTATCCTGCTATGACTTCAGCATTGCATGCTGACTGTGGTTGTATCCTGCTATGACTATAGCAGTGCATGCTGACTATGGTGATATCCTGCTATGACTACAGCATTGCATACTGACTGTGGTGGTATCCTGCTGTGATTACAGCATTGCATCCTGACTGTGGTACTATCCTGCTATGACTACAGCATTGCATGCTGACTGGTGGTGTCCTGCTATGACTACAGCATTGCATACTGACTGTGGTGGTATCCTGCTATGACTACAGCATTGCATACTGACAGTGGTGGTATCCTGCTATGACTACAGCATTGCATGCTGACTGGTGGTGTCCTGCAATGACTACAGCATTGCATACTGACTGTGGTGGTATCCTGCTATGACTACAGCATTGCATACTGACTGCGGTGGTCTCCTGCTATGACTACAGCATTGCATGCTGACTGCCGTTGTATCCTGCTATGACTTCAGCATTGCATGCTGACTGTGGTTGTATCCTGCTATGACTATAGCAGTGCATGCTGACTATGGTGATATCCTGCTATGACTACAGCATTGCATACTGACTGTGGTGGTATCCTGCTGTGATTACAGCATTGCATCCTGACTGTGGTAGTATCCTGCTATGACTACAGCATTGCATGCTGACTGGTGGTGTCCTGCTATGACTACAGCATTGCATACTGACTGTGGTGGTATCCTGCTATGACTACAGCATTGCATACTGACAGTGGTGGTATCCTGCTATGACTACAGCATTGCATACTGACTGCGGTGGTCTCCTGCTATGACTACAGCATTGCATGCTGACTGGTGGTTTCCTGCTATGACTACAGTATTGCATGCTGACAGTGGTGGTATCCTGCTATGATTACAGCAGTGCATACTTACTGTGGTACCTGCTATGATTACAGCAGTGCATACTGACTGGTGGTACCTGCTATGATTACAGCAGTGGAAACTGCTGTTGTGGTACCTGCTATGATTACAGCACTGCATATTGTCGTGGTACCTGCTATGATTACAGCAGTGCATACTGACTGTGGTGGGACCTGCTATGATGACAGCATTGCATACTGACTGTGGTGGTATCCTGCTATGACTACAGCATTGCATGCTGACTGTGGTTGTATCCTGCTATGACTACAGCATTGTATGCTGACTGTGGTGGTATCCTGCTATGACTACAGCATTGCATGCTGACTGTGGATGTATCCTGCTATGACTACAGCATTGCATGCTGACTGTGGTGGTATCCTGCTATGACTACAGCATTGCATGCTGACTGTGGTTGTATCCTGCTATGACTATAGCTGTGCATGCTCACTGTGGTGGTATCCTGCTATGACTACAGCATTGCATACTGACTGCAGTGGTATCCTTCTATAACTTCAGCATTGCATACTGACTGCGGTGGTATCCAGCTATGACTACAGCATTGCATGCTGACTGTAGTTGTATCCTGCTATGACTACAGCATTGCATGCTGACTGGTGGTATCCTGTTATGACTATAGCAGTGCATGCTGACAATGGTGGTATCCTGCTATGACTACAGCATTGCGATGCTGACTGTGGTGGTATCCTGCTATGATTACAGCATTGCATGCTGACTGTGGTGGTATCCTGCTATGACTACAGCATTGCGTTCTGACTGTGGTGGTAACCTGCTATGACTACAGCATTGCATGCTGACTGTGGTCGTTTCCTGCTATGACTCAAGCATTGCATGCTGACTGTGGTGGTATCCTGCTATGACAACAGCATTGTATGCTGACTGTGGTGGTATCCTGCTATGACTACAGCATTACATGCTGACTGTGGTGGTATCCTGCTATGACTACAGCATTGCATACTGACGGTGGTGGTATCCTGCTATGACTACAGCATCGCATGCTGACTGTGGTGGTATCCTGCTATGACTACAGCATTGCATACTGACGGTAGTGGTATCCTGCTATGACTACAGCATTGCATACTGACTGCGGTGGTATCCTGCTATGACTACAGCATTGCATGCTGACTGCCGTTGTATCCTGCTATGACTTCAGCATTGCATGCTGACTGTGGTTGTATCCTGCTATGACTATAGCAGTGCATGCTGACTATGGTGATATCCTGCTATGACTACAGCATTGCATACTGACTGTGGTGGTATCCTGCTGTGATTACAGCATTGCATCCTGACTGTGGTACTATCCTGCTATGACTACAGCATTGCATGCTGACTGGTGGTGTCCTGCTATGACTACAGCATTGCATACTGACTGTGGTGGTATCCTGCTATGACTACAGCATTGCATACTGACAGTGGTGGTATCCTGCTATGACTACAGCATTTCATACTGACTGCGGTGGTCTCCTGCTATGACTACAGCATTGCATGCTGACTGGTGGTTTCCTGCTATGACTACAGTATTGCATGCTGACGGTGGTGGTATCCTGCTATGATTACAGCAGTGCATACTTACTGTGGTACCTGCTATGATTACAGCAGTGCATACTGACTGGTGGTACCTGCTATGATTACAGCAGTGGAAACTGCTGTTGTGGTACCTGCTATGATTACAGCACTGCATATTGTCGTGGTACCTGCTATGATTACAGCAGTGCATACTGACTGTGGTGGGACCTGCTATGATGACAGCATGGCATACTGACTGTGGTGGTATCCTGCTATGACTACAGCATTGCATGCTGACTGTGGTTGTATCCTGATATGACTACAGCATTGTATGCTGACTGTGGTGGTATCCTGCTATGACTACAGCATTGCATGCTGACTGTGGATGTATCCTGCTATGACTACAGCATTGCTTGCTGACTGTGGTGGTATCCTGCTATGACTACAGCATTGCATGCTGACTGTGGTTGTATCCTGCTATGACTATAGCAGTGCATGCTCACTGTGGTGGTATCCTGCTATGACTACAGCATTGCATGCTGACTGTGGTGGTATCCTGCTATGACTACAGCATTTCATGCTGACTGTGGTGGTATCCTGCTATGACTACAGCATTGCATATTGACTGCAGTGGTATCCTTCTATAACTTCAGCATTGCATACTGACTGCGGTGGTATCCTGCTATGACTACAGCATTGCATGCTGACTGTAGTTGTATCCTGCTATGACTACAGCATTGCATGCTGACTGTGGTGGTATCGTGCTATGACTATAGCAGTGCATGCTGACTATGGTGGTATCCTGCTATGACTACAGCATTGTGATGCTGACTGTGGTGGTATCCTGCTATGACTACAGCATTGCATGCTGACTGTGGTGGTATCCTGCTATGACTACAGCATTGCGTGCTGACTGTGGTGGTATCCTGCTATGACTACAGCATTGCATGCTGACTGTGGTCGTTTCCTGCTATGACTCAAGCATTGCATGCTGACTGTGGTGGTATCCTGCTATGACTACAGCATTGTATGCTGACTGTGGAGGTATCCTGCTATGACTACAGCATTACATGCTGACTGTGGTGGTATCCTGCTATGACTACATCATTGCATACTGACGGTGGTGGTATCCTGCTATGACTACACCATCGCATGCTGACTGTGGTGGTATCCTGCTATGACTACAGCATTGCATACTGACGGTAGTGGTATCCTGCTTTGACTACAGCATTGCATACTGACTGCGGTGGTATCCTTCTATGACTACAGCATTGCATGCTGACTGCCGTTGTATCCTGCTATGACTTCAGCATTGCATGCTGACTGTGGTTGTATCCTGCTATGACTATAGCAGTGCATGCTGACTATGGTGATATCCTGCTATGACTACAGCATTGCATACTGACTGTGGTGGTATTCTGCTATGATTACAGCATTGCATCCTGACTGTGGTGGTATCCTGCTTTGACTACAGCATTGCATGCTGACTGGTGGTGTCCTGCTATGACTACAGCATTGCATACTGACAGTGGTGGTATCCTGCTATGACTACAGCATTGCATACTGACTGCGGTGGTCTCCTGCTATGACTACAGCATTGCATGCTGACTGGTGGTTTCCTCCTATGACTACAGTAATGCATGCTGACGGTGGTGGTATCCTGCTATGATTACAGCAGTGCATACTTACTGTGGTACCTGCTATGATTACAGCAGTGCATACTGACTGGTGTTACCTGCTATGATTACAGCAGTGGAAACTGCTGGTGTGGTACCTGCTATGATTACAGCAGTGCATATTGTCGTGGTACCTGCTATGATTACAGCAGTGCATACTGACTGTGGTGGGACCTGCTATGATGACAGCATTGCATACTGACTGTGGTGGTATCCTGCTATGACTACAGCATTGCATGCTGACTGTGGTTGTATCCTGCTTTGACTACAGCATTGCATGCTGACTGTGGTGGTATCCTGCTATGACTACAGCATTGCATGCTGACTGTGGTGGTATCCTGCTATGACTACAGCATTGCATACTGACTGCGGTGGTATCCTGCTATGACTACAGCATTGCATGATGACTGTGGTTGTATCCTGCTATGACTACAGCATTGCATGCTGACTGTGGTGGTATCCTGCAATGACTACAGCATTGCATGCTGACTGTGGTGGTATCCTGCTATGACTACAGCATTGCTTGCTAACTGTGGTGGTATCCTGCTATGACTACCGCATTGCATGCTGACTGTGGTCGTTTCCTGCTATGACTCAAGCATTGCATGCTGACTTTGGTGGTATCCTGCTATGACTACAGCATTGTATGCTGACTGTGGTGGTATCCTGCTATGACTACAGCATTACATGCTGACTGTGGTGGTATCCTGCTATGACTACAGCATTGCATGCTGACTGTGGTGGTATCCTGCTATGACTACAGCATTGCATGCTGACTGTGGTTGTATCCTGCTATGACTATAGCAGTGCATGCTGACTATGGTGATATCCTGCTATGACTACAGCATTGCATACTGACTGTGGTGGTATCCTGCTGTGATTACAGCATTGCATCCTGACTGTGGTGGTATCCTGCTTTGACTACAGCATTGCATGCTGACTGGTGGTGTCCTGCTATGACTACAGCATTGCATACTGACTGTGGTGGTATCCTGCTATGACTACAGCATTGCATACTGACAGTGGTGGTATCCTGCTATGACTACAGCATTGCATTCTGACTGCGGTGGTCTCCTGCTATGACTACAGCATTGCATGCTGACTGGTGGTTTCCTTCTATGACTACAGTATTGCATGCTGACGGTGGTGGTATCCTGCTATGATTACAGCAGTGCATACTTACTGTGGTACCTGCTATGATTACAGCAGTGCATACTGACTGGTGTTACCTGCTATGATTACAGCAGTGGAAACTGCTGTTGTGGTACCTGCTATGATTACAGCAGTGCATATTGTCGTGGTACCTGCTATGATTACAGCAGTGCATACTGACTGTGGTGGGACCTGCTATGATGACAGCATTGCATACTGACTGTGGTGGTATCCTGCTATGACTACAGCATTGCATGCTGACTGTGGTTGTATCCTGCTTTGACTACAGCATTGCATGCTGACTGTGGTGGTATCCTGCTATGACTACAGCATTGCATGCTGACTGTGGTGGTATCCTGCTATGACTACAGCATTGCATACTGACTGCGGTGGTATCCTGCTATGACTACAGCATTGCATGATGACTGTGGTTGTATCCTGCTATGACTACAGCATTGCATGCTGACTGTGGTGGTATCCTGCAATGACTACAGCATTGCATGCTGACTGTGGTGGTATCCTGCTATGACTACAGCATTGCTTGCTAACTGTGGTGGTATCCTGCTATGACTACCGCATTGCATGCTGACTGTGGTCGTTTTCTGCTATGACTCAAGCATTGCATGCTGACTTTGGTGGTATCCTGCTATGACTACAGCATTGTATGCTGACTGTGGTGGTATCCTGCTATGACTACAGCATTACATGCTGACTGTGGTGGTATCCTGCTATGACTACAGCATTGCATGCTGACTGTGGTGGTATCCTGCTATGACTACAGCATTGCATGCTGACTGTGGTTGTATCCTGCTATGACTATAGCAGTGCATGCTGACTATGGTGATATCCTGCTATGACTACAGCATTGCATACTGACTGTGGTGGTATCCTGCTGTGATTACAGCATTGCATCCTGACTGTGGTGGTATCCTGCTTTGACTACAGCATTGCATGCTGACTGGTGGTGTCCTGCTATGACTACAGCATTGCATACTGACTGTGGTGGTATCCTGCTATGACTACAGCATTGCATACTGACAGTGGTGGTATCCTGCTATGACTACAGCATTGCATTCTGACTGCGGTGGTCTCCTGCTATGACTACAGCATTGCATGCTGACTGGTGGTTTCCTTCTATGACTACAGTATTGCATGCTGACGGTGGTGGTATCCTGCTATGATTACAGCAGTGCATACTTACTGTGGTACCTGCTATGATTACAGCAGTGCATACTGACTGGTGGTACCTGCTATGATTACAGCAGTGGAAACTGCTGTTGTGGTACCTGCTATGATTACAGCAGTGCATATTGTCGTGGTACCTGCTGTGATTACAGCAGTGCATACTGACTGTGGTGGGACCTGCTATGATGACAGCATTGCATACTGACTGTGGTGGTATCCTGCTATGACTACAGCATTGCATGCTGACTGTGGTTGTATCCTGCTTTGACTACAGCATTGCATGCTGACTGTGGTGGTATCCTGCTATGACTACAGCATTGCATGCTGACTGTGGTGGTATCCTGATATGACTACAGCATTGCATACTGACTGCGGTGGTATCCTGCTATGACTACAGCATTGCATGATGACTGTGGTTGTATCCTGCTATGACTACAGCATTGCTTGCTGACTGTGGTTGTATCCTGCTATGACTATAGCAGTGCATGCTCACTGTGGTGGTATCCTGCTGTGACTACAGCATTGCATGCTGACTGTGGTGGTATCCTGCTATGACTACAGCATTGCATGCTGACTGTGGTGGTATCCTGCTATGACTACAGCATTGCATGCTGACTGTGGTGATATCCTGCTATGACTACAGCATTGCTTGCTGACTGTGTTGGTATCCTGCTATGACTACAGCATTGCATGCTGACTGTGGTCGTTTCCTGCTATGACTCAAGCATTGCATGCTGACTTTGGTGGTATCCTGCTATGACTACAGCATTGTATGCTGACTGTGGTGGTATCCTGCTATGACTATAGCATTACATGCTGACTGTGGTGGTATCCTGCTATGACTACAGCATTGCATGCTGACTGTGGTGGTATCCTGCTATGACTACAACATTGCATACTGACGGTGGTGGTATCCTGCTATGACTACAGCATTGCATGCTGACTGTGGTGGTATCCTGCTATGACTTCAGCATTGCATACTGACTGCGGTGGTATCCTGCTATGACTACAGCATTGCATGATGACTGCCGTTGTATCCTGCTATGACTTCAGCATTGCATGCTGACTGTGGTTGTATCCTGCTATGACTATAGCAGTGCATGCTGACTATGGTAATATCCTGCTATGACTACAGCATTGCATCCTGACTGGTGTTATCCTGCTATGACTACAGCATTGCATGCTGACTGGTGGTGTCCTGCTATGACTACAGCATTGCATCCTGACTGTGGTGGTATCCTGCTATGACTACAGCATTGCATACTGACAGTGGTGGTATCCTGCTATAACTACAGCATTGCATACTGACTGTGGTGGTCTCCTGCTATGACTACAGCATTGGATGCTGACTGGTGGTTTCCTGCTATGACTACAGTATTGCATGCTGACGGTGGTGGTATCCTGCTATGATTACAGCAGTGCATACTGACTGTGGTACCTGCTATGATTACACCAGTGCATACTGACTGTGGTGGGACCTGCTATGATGACAGCATTGCATACTGACTGTGGTGGTATCCTGCTATGACTACAGCATTGTATGCTGACTGTGGTGGTATCCTGCTATGACTACAGCATTGCTTGCTGACTGTGGTGGTATCCTGCTATGACTACAACATTGCATGCTGACTGTGGTGGTATCCTGCTATGACTATAGCATTGCATGCTGACTGTGGTTGTATCCTGCTATGACTATATGAGTGCATGCTGACTATGGTGGTATCCTGCTATGACTACAGCCTTGCATACTGACTGTGGTGGTATTCTGCTATGATTACAGCATTGCATACTGACTGTGGTGGTATCCGGCTATGACTACAGCATTGCATGCTGACTGGTGGTATCCTGCTATGACTACAGCATTGTGATGCTGACTGTGGTTGTATCCTGCTATGACTACAGCATTGCATGCTGACTGTGGTGGTATCGTGCTATGACTACAGCATTGCTTGCTGACTGGTGGTATCCTGCTATGACTACAGCATTGCATGCTCACTGTGATGGTATCCTGCTATGACTACAGCATTGCATACTGACTGCAGTGGTATCCTTCTATAACTTCAGCATTGCATACTGACTGCGGTGGTATCCTGCTATGACTACAGCATTGCATGCTGACTGTAGTTGTATCCTGCTATGACTACAGCATTGCATGCTGACTGTGGTGGTAACCTGCTATGACTATAGCAGTGCATGCTGACTATGGTGGTATCCTGCTATGACTACAGCATTGTGATGCTGACTGTGGTGATATCCTGCTATGACTACAGCATTGCATGCTGACTGTGGTGGTATCCTGCTATGACTACAGCATTGCGTGCTGACTGTGGTGGTATCCTGCTATGACTACAGCATTGCATGCTGACTGTGGTCGTTTCCTGCTATGACTCAAGCATTGCATGCTGACTGTGGTGGTATCCTGCTATGACTACAGCATTGTATGCTGACTGTGGTGGTATCCTGCTATGACTACAGCATTGCATGCTGACTGTGGTAGTATCCTGCTATGACTACAGCATTGCATACTGCCGGTGGTGGTATCCTGCTATGACTACAGCATCGCATGCTGACTGTGGTGGTATCCTGCTATGACTACAGCATTGCATACTGACGGTAGTGGTATACTGCTATAACTACAGCATTGCATACTGACTGCGGTGGTATCCTGCTATGACTACAGCATTGCATGCTGACTGCCGTTGTATCCTGCTATGACTTCAGCATTGCATGCTGACTGTGGTTGTATCCTGCTATGACTATAGCAGTGCATGGGGACTATGGTGATATCCTGCTATGACTACAGCATTGCATACTGACTGTGGTGGTATCCTGCTATGATTACAGCATTGCATCCTGACTGTGGTGGTATCCTGCTTTGACTACAGCATTGCATGCTGACTGGTGGTGTCCTGCTATGACTACAGCATTGCATACTGACTGTGGTGGTATCCTGCTATGACTACATCATTGCATACTGACAGTGGTGGTATCCTGCTATGACTACAGCATTGCATACTGACTGCGGTGGTCTCCTGCTATGACTACAGCATTGCATGCTGACTGGTGGTTTCCTGCTATGACTACAGTATTGCATGCTGACGGTGGTGGTATCCTGCTATGATTACAGCAGTGCATACTTACTGTGGTACCTGCTATGATTACAGCAGTGCATACTGACTGGTGGTACCTGCTATGATTACAGCAGTGGAAACTGCTGTTGTGGTACCTGCTATGATTACAGCACTGCATATTGTCGTGGTACCTGCTATGATTACAGCAGTGCATACTGACTGTGGTGGGACCTGCTATGATGACAGCATTGCATACTGACTGTGGTGGTATCCTGCTATGACTACAGCATTGCATGCTGACTGTGGTTGTATCCTGCTTTGACTACTGCATTGCATGCTGACTGTGGTGGTATCCTGATATGACTACAGCATTGCATGCTGACTGTGGTGGTATCCTGCTATGACTACATCATTGCATACTGACTGCGGTGGTATCCTGCTATGACTACAGCATTGCATGATGACTGTGGTTGTATCCTGCTGTGACTAAAGCATTGCATGCTGACTGTGGTGGTATCCTGCTATGACTACAGCATTGCATGCTGACTGTGATGGTATCCTGCAATGACTACAGCATTGCATGCTGACTGTGGTGGTATCCTGCTATGACTACAGCATTGTGATGCTGACTGTGGTTGTATCCTGCTATGACTACAGCATTGCATGCTGACTGTGGTGGTATCGTGCTATGACTACAGCATTGTATGCTGACTGTGGTGGTATCCTGCTATGACTACAGCATTGCATGCTGACTGTGGTGGTATTCTGCTATGACTACAGCATTGCATACTGACTGCAGTGGTATCCTTCTATAACTTCAGCATTGCATACTGACTGCTGTGGTATCCTGCTATGACTACAGCATTGCATGCTGACTGTAGTTGTATCCTGCTATGACTACAGCATTGCATGCTGACTGTGGTGGTATCCTGCTATGACTATAGCAGTGCATGCTGACTATGGTGGTATCCTGCTATGACTACAGCATTGTGATACTGACTGTGGTGGTATCCTGCTATGACTACAGCATTGCATGCTGACTGTGGTGGTATCCTGCTATGACTACAGCATTGCGTGCTGACTGTGGTGGTATCCTGCTATGACTACAGCATTGCATGCTGACTGTGGTCGTTTCCTGCTATGACTCAAGCATTGCATGCTGACTGTGGTGGTATCCTGCTATGACTACAGCATTGTATGCTGACTGTGGTGGTATCCTGCTATGACTACAGCATTACATGCTGACTGTGGTGGTATCCTGCTATGACTACAGCATTGCATGCTGACTGTGGTGGTATCCTGCTATGACTACAGCATTGCATACTGACGGTGGTGGTATCCTGCTATGACTACAGCATTGCATGCTGACTGTGGTGGTATCCTGCTATGACTACAGCGTTGCATACTGACGGTAGTGGTATCCTGCTATGACTACAGCATCGCATGCTGACTGTGGTGGTATCCTGCTATGACTACAGCATTGCATGCTGACTGTGGTGGTATCCTGCTATGACTATAGCAGTGCATGCTGACTATCGTGGTATCCTGCTATGACTACAGCATTGTGATACTGACTGTGGTGGTATCCTGCTATGACTACAGCATTGCATGCTGACTGTGGTGGTATCCTGCTATGACTACAGCATTGCGTGCTGACTGTGGTGGTATCCTGCTATGACTACAGCATTGCATGCTGACTGTGGTCGTTTCCTGCTATGACTCAAGCATTGCATGCTGACTGTGGTGGTATCCTGCTATGACTACAGCATTGTATGCTGACTGTGGTGGTATCCTGCTATGACTACAGCATTACATGCTGACTTTGGTGGTATCCTGCTATGACTACAGCATTGCATGCTGACTGTGGTGGTATCCTGCTATGACTACAGCATTGCATACTGACGGTGGTGGTATCCTGCTTTGACTTCAGCATTGCATGCTGACTGTGGTTGTATCCTGCAATGACTATAGCAGTGCATGCTGACTATGGTGATATCCTGCTATGACTACAGCATTGCATACTGACTGTGGTGGTATCCTGCTATGATTACAGCATTGCATCCTGACTGTGGTGGTATCCTGCTTTGACTACAGCATTGCATGCTGACTGGTGGTGTCCTGCTATGACTACAGCATTGCATACTGACTGTGGTGGTATCCTGCTATGACTACAGCATTGCATACTGACAGTGGTGGTATCCTGCTATGACTACAGCATTGCATACTGACTGCGGTGGTCTCCTGCTATGACTACAGCATTGCATGCTGACTGGTGGTTTCCTGCTATGACTACAGTATTGCATACTGACTGTGGTGGTATCCTGCTATGACTGCAGCATTGCATGATGACTGTGGTTGTATCCTGCTATGACTACAGCATTGCATGCTGACTGTGGTTGTATCCTGCTATGACTATAGCAGTGCATGCTCACTGTGGTGGTATCCTGCTGTGACTACAGCATTGCATGCTGACTGTGGTGGTATCCTGCTATGACTACAGCATTGCATGCTGACTGTGGTAGTATCCTGCAATGACTACAGCATTGCATGCTGACTGTGGTGGTATCCTGCTATGACTACAGCATTGCTTGCTGACTGTGGTGGTATCCTGCTATGACTACAGCATTGCATGCTGACTGAGGTCATTTCCTGCTATGACTCAAGCATTGCATGCTGACTTTGGTGGTATCCTGCTATGACTACAGCATTGTATGCTGACTGTGGTGGTATCCTGCTTTGACTACAGCATTACATGCTGACTGTGGTGGTATCCTGCTATGACTACAGCATTGTATGCTGACTGTGGTGGTATCCTGCTATGACTACAGCATTGCATGCTGACTGTGGTGGTATCCTGCTATGACTTCAGCATTGCATACTGACTGCGGTGGTATCCTACTATGACTACAGCATTGCATGCTGACTGCCGTTGTATCCTGCTATGACTTCAGCATTGCATGCTGACTGTGGTTGTATCCTGCTATGACTATAGCAGTGCATGCTGACTATGGTAATATCCTGCTATGACTACAGCATTGCATCCTGACTGGTGTTATCCTGCTATGACTACAGCATTGCATGCTGACTGGTGGTGTCCTGCTATGACTACAGCATTGCATACTGACTGTGGTGGTATCCTGCTATGACTACAGCATTGCATACTGACAGTGGTGGTATCCTGCTATGACTACAGCATTGCATACTGACTGCGGTGGTCTCCTGCTATGACTACAGCATTGGATGCTGACTGGTGGTTTCCTGCTATGACTACAGTATTGCATGCTGACGGTGGTGGTATCCTGCTATGATTACAGCAGTGCATACTGACTGTGGTACCTGCTATGATTACAGCAGTGCATACTGACTGGTGGTACCTGCTATGATTACAGCAGTGCATATTGTTGTGGTACCTGCTATGATTACACCAGTGCATACTGACTGTGGTGGGACCTGCTATGATGACAGCATTGCATACTGACTGTGGTGGTATCCTGCTAGGACTACAGCATTGCATTCTGACTGTGGTGGTATCCTGCTATGATTACAGCAGTGCATACTGACTGTGGTACCTGCTATGATTACATCAGTGCATAGTGACTGGTGGTACCTGCTATGATTACAGCAGTGCATATTGTTGTGGTACCTGCTATGATTACACCAGTGCATACTGACTGTGGTGGGACCTGCTATGATGAGAGCATTGCATACTGACTGTGGTGGTATCCTGCTATGACTACAGCATTGCATTCTGACTGTGGTGGTATCCTGCTATGACTACAGCATTGCTTGCTGACTGTGGTGGTATCCTGCTATGACTACAACATTGCATGCTGACTGTGGTGGTATTCTGCTATGACTACAGCATTGCATGCTGACTGTGGTTGTATCCTGCTATGACTATAGCAGTGCATGCTGACTATGGTGGTATCCTGCTATGACTACAGGATTGCATACTGACTGTGGTGGTATTCTGCTATGACTACAGCATTGCATACTGACTGTGGTGGTATCCGGCTATGACTACAGCATTGCATGCTGACTGGTCGTATCCTGCTATGACTACAGCATTGTGATGCTGACTGTGGTTGTATCCTGCTATGACTACAGCATTGCATGCTGACTGTGGTGGTATCGTGCTATGACTACAGCATTGCTTGCTGACTGGTGGTATCCTGCTATGACTACAGCATTGCATGCTGACTGTGGTGGTATCCTGCTATGACTACACCATTGCATGCTGACTGTGGTGGTATCCTGCTATGACTACAGCATTGCATACTGACTGTAGTGGTATCCTGCTATGACTACAGCATTGCATGCTGACTGTTGTGGTATCCTGCTATGACTACAGCATTGCATACTGACTGCAGTGGTATCCTGCTATGACTTCAGCATTGCATACTGACTGCGGTGGTATCCTGCTATGACTACACCATTGCATTGCTCGGGGCTGGTGCAGGAAGTGGAATCCCCGTCATGGTTGTTCAAGACCATTGTCATCGCCATCTCGTCGTCATCACCATGTCCTCATTGTCGTCTCCGTCTTCACCATCCCGGGGTGCGGACATTATTTCCCCCTCTATCAGCCCATGGGGGGCTTCCATTTTATGGGAGTCTGCGATTTTGCATTGATTTCCGCAAGCAGAACACATTTTCTGTGGCGGACGCATATCCACTCCCTTGGATGGATGACTCCTTGGATGCTTTGTTGTGTACACGGTTCTTTTTAACCCTCGATTTGTTGTCCGGGTTTTGGCACTTGCCTTTGGATGAAGAATCCAAGCCTAAAACCATGTGACTTTACCGAAAAAACTAAGAATATACCCCAAGGATTGTTCCAAGTTAATTGCCTCCCTATGGGGCTGCAATCGGCTTCTGCCACATTCCAGCAGCTTATGGAAATGGTCTTGGCAGGTCTTCAATGGGACTTGTGCCTCATTTACCTGGACGATGGCATTGTATTCGGGGACACATTTCAGGAGCATATTCTTGGTTCTTTTGGTAAAATCACGTAGATAGAAAAATATAAATAAGAAAATTTTAATACATTTTTTAAAAAAATAATAAAAATAATGATGAATTAAATATTATGAAAGCAAAAAAACACAATGAAAATAAAAAATAAAAATAGTAAAATAAAATTATAAATAAATTAAAAAGAATAAATACAAAAAACCTAAGACGTTTCGATCACAATACAAGTGTTCTTCATCAGGCGGAGAGAAAAGAGGCGGCAAGCCTCCAAATGTATAAGGGTTCCAAAGTGAGTGGGCGGGGGACGAGAGCTGCGCAAGCAACACGCTAATGCAGGAGCTTGTGCAGCGCAACCAGCATGGGCGGGGTAGCCAGTCAGCCAGCGGTAATGTAGGAGCAGACAATGGGGGGGAGGAAGGGGGCAGAGATAGGGGGAGAGGATGGTGGAGGGGGGGTCAGAAATAGGGGGGGAGCAGGGGGTAGAGATGGGGGGGGGCATTTCAACTCGCTCCACACATCCACACTACTGACGGTAAAGGTTGACAAGAAAACACAAGTCATGACCCAAAGTGGTTGATGACATCTTTCCAATGATTGCTGGGTTTAAAACCGTCGTCTCGGTTGAAATTGTGACTGTGTCTGTATATATGGATGGCTTCGTGAACGAATCTTTGTTGATAGTCAGTCGGCTTGGAAAGTACCATTGTCTTAGAGAAATCAATTTCATGTGAGCCAGCTGCATTAAAGTAATGATCAGCCACGACAGAAGTATTGGTCCTGTCGTGTTTGAGATCTGCCTTATGTTCAAGAACACGGTCAGAGACATGTTGCTTAGTTTCCCCAATGTAACTGCTGCTACAAATACAGCTTAGTTTGTAGACGTCGGGATATTGCATGTCAGGAATTTTGTCCTTCACAGATGGGATCAGGTCACAAATTTTATGCACTGTGTTAAATCGAACCTGGATCTTGTGTTTGTTCATTATTTTGGAAATATTTTTGGTTACCCCTGCTATGTATGGCAAGGTGATGGTTTTGATTGGATCCTCAGATGGCTCCTTCACGGTTGGGGTGATGGCTTTGTGGATAGTGTAGTCAGAATATCCATTCGCCTTGAGAGCTTGGTGTACGTGCTTGAGTTCACTGGTCAGGTGTTCATGGTCGGGGATACATTGAGCTCTATGGTGTAGCGTTTTGATGAGGGCATTTTTCTGGGATGGATGGTGGTGGGAATCAGGTTTACTTTCGTGTAGACAGAGTGGCTCATTGAGCCATCTGGTCTCATGCCATCTTTTTCTATCTCCATAGTGAATTTGTTTGCTGGGTGTATGGAATTGATGTGGTTGAGGAATTATTTCAGAGCTGGTCGGCCATGTGGCCAGATGACAAACGTGTCATCCACGTACGTCTTCCACAAAGACGGGCGTAGAGTGGATGCCTGGATGGCGTCCGTCTAAAATTTTTCCATTCAAATGTTGGCCACAACCGGAGATGAGGGAGAACCCATTGGGGTGCCTTCAGTTTGTTTGTAGAATGGTCCATTCCAAGTGAAGACTGTATTGGTGAGGCAGTGTCTCATCAGGGCTGTTACATCAGCATTCAGTCCTTGTTGGACCAAATCTTCAATTATTGCAATGGTATCGGGCACAGGAACTTTGGTGAACAAAGAAACTACATTGAAACTAACGAGCAAATCACCTGGGGACAGTGAAACCAGGTGAGCTGAGTTAAGAATAGAAGAGGTGGTCTTGCCAGTGAATGGTGCAAGGTCTCCGACAGATATCGGGCCAGTTTGTAGGTGCGTGAGTCAATGGTGGAGACGATGAGACGAAGGGGTATACCTTCTTCATGGATTTTTAGTAAGCCATATTTTAATTTGTAATTTACATTTAATTTTACAATTTTAACTTTTTATTTTTATTGTTTTTTTCTTTCTTTTATTATTATTTTTTTTTTTTTTATTTCTTTTTGTTTCTATATACGTGATTTTACCGAAAGAACCAAGAATATGAATTCCTGCAGTCACGAACGTTTTAAGTCAAAGTTTCAGGAGCATTTATAAGCATCTGCGGTTCGTGTTTGTCTCAGAGTCCGTAAAACTTTGCTAATGCTGAAGCGTGACTTCTATTGGCCCGGTATGATGGATCATGTATACTACATGGTGAAATGTTGTACTGACTGCACACGCCACAAGCCACTATCACAAATATCACGGTGTCTCAAATTAACGAGCTAGTCAAATTAGATGTTCTCGGGCCATTCCCACTACTCAGAGGGGAAAACATTTCTCCTGGTCGGGGTGGAATATCTTTCCCGGTGGCCGATGGCATGGCCTCTGCCAGACCAGTCGGCCACATCCATTGCGGACAAATTTCTGCACGTCTACGTAATGGATAAAGGAGCTCCTGAACAACTTATTACAGATCAGGGGTGGAATTTTTCTTCTAAATTGTTATGGGAGGTGTGTGACTCGCTGGGTACAAGAAAAATTAGAACTTCGCTCTACCATCCTCAGACGGATGGGATGGTGGAACGCTTGCACAGGACTCTTATGTCCATGTTGTGCCAAAGAGTTAATGAGGTGCAGTTGGACTGGAATTTGCACATCCCCGGTGTCCTGGCTGCATATAGATTGGCCCATCATGCTTTAACAGGATTCTCCCCGTTTAATATCATGTACAGGAGGGAGAGTGATCCCCCCATGGAAGCACAGTTGGGCATGGACTTGGGTAAAAAGAGGGCCGTCATGCCCATGCCCATGCAGGTCATGCTTAGGCGTTTGAAGGAGGCGCGGGAGGCGTCTCAGGAAAATTCGGCCAAACGGCAGCATGCAAATGAGAAGCTCGTGGGGCAACGGGAGTCCGGGGCCCCATGGACAACTGGGGACAAGGCGTCGTTGCATTGTCCCCAGGTGTCCCTGGGTATGTCCCCTAAATTATACTGGCCGTTGCAGGGCCCTGTTGAGGTGATCAAGGTCAAGAGGCCGCAGTTTGTGTATATACAGGTCGGTCGCCATCGCTATTTTGTGCACCCGTCACGGTTAAAACCCTATGTTCCACCCTATTAGATAGTTCATCTCCATCTCCAGAGCGGCGGGCGTCGGATGTGTCCGACGAGTCGGGGCGACTGAGCCCAGAAGCTGAAGTCCAGGGATCCCCCGGCAGCGCTTCCGTGTGAAGGACCGTGCATGGAAGCCCAGTTGCCATCTTCTTCTCCCAGGGAGGAGCCGCACCCTTTAGGCCATTTGTGATGTTCCGGTGGTTCCCAGCGCGCAAGTTCCTGCTCGTGGTGGGGGACTGGCGTCGAGGACTCGCTCCAAGAGTGCTTCGTTTGCACTGAACAGCTCCCTTCCCATCATGACAATTGTGTTCCGACGTCATCCGGCTGGTGGCCACCACCGCAAGCCAGACTGCAGCTTCCGTTTGATCTGGGATCCACCCTAATGCTCGTGACTGCGGCGTGCCTGCGGACGTCATGAATTGTTGCACTTCCCTCACGGTTCTGGTTAAATAATTACGGGGTCTTGTTGCTGATGTCCGCTAACCCCTGTTAAAGTAATTATGTTAGCCGAGACAGCTGTTTTTTTTTTTTCATGGGGGAGGGGTGATGTAGGGGTATAGCTCTGGCTGCTGGTGGCCACCCGCGTGCGCGGGCGAAACAACCACTGGTTCCCGCGTGGGCGCGGCGGTGGAAGGCGACCCATCCGCCTGCAGCCCCTGCGCTGCGGATCCTCCGGCGGGTGCAGCCAGCCCAATTTGGATGACCAGCTGTGCAGCAGAGGAGAACAGTTGTCCGAGGCACCCGGTGAGTTCGCGTGATCCCTCGTCGGCCGCTGCCTCAGGACACATGGCCGGGTTCCCGGATTCCGGGGCTGTTAAGGGGATAACGTTTCTGTTATCATCGTCCTCTGAGGACACTACACGTGGGTTCTTCCACGTCGCTGCTTTCAATATCAATATTTTTTTTCTTTCCGTTTCTAGCACCAAATGTAGTGACTCAATTCGGAGACAGTAAGACTTTGAGGCACTTATTTTATTTCAAAAGGACCTTCAGGATGACACACACCTGACGTGGGTGAACACTATTATTATTAAGTCTGTCTATTGTCAGCAACCACTACTCAGTTAGAACTGTTGGTAGGCTGTCTGACTAGCCACGCCCCATGATGGTGAAGATGGAGACGACGACGAGGAGATGGTGATGACGACGAGATGGTGACGACGATGTACTTGAGAAGCACGATGGGGATCCCACTTCCAGCAACAGCCCCGAGGTCCAGCTGAGAGAATGACGATGTGCTCTATCTTTTTGAATTGAGAAAGCTCAAAGTGCTCATCCTTACCGATGTTGCTAGTAGGTGACTTAGCGTTTTTAAGGATTGCAGCGATTTCCGATCTTGCCACGTCTGCAGTAATATGTCCCAAACCCTTAAGGTCTCCTTAGACCTGGGCAATGATATCATCAACTGGGATGTGTTTAGGGGTGACTGCAAAATTCAACCCTTTGGCTAGAACCGATTTTAGGCTGTCGGAAATTGGACTGTTACTCTGAATGATAACAATCGTGTCAGCCTCTAACTTTGTTGTAGCTGATGTTTTCACGGAAAAATTTGTTACAGATGCCATACAGGCATGCACTGTATGTCCGTCCTTGTGGAAGAGGTACGCAGATGACACGTTCGTCATCTGGCCATGTGACCGACCAGCTCTGAACCAGTTCCTCAACCAATTCCATACACCCAGCCATCAAATTCACCATGGAGGTGGAAAAGGATGGCAAGTTACCATTCTTGGATGTTTTAATCGAAAAGAGACCAGATGACTCAATGGGACACTGTCTACAGGAAAGCCACCCATATGAATGCCTACCTAAAACCTGACTCCCACCACCATCCATCCCAGAAGAATTCCCTCATCAAAACTCTACACCATAGAGCTCGATGTATTTCCGACCATCATCTCCTAGCCAGTGAACTGGAACACGTACACCAAGCTCTCAAGATGAATGGATATTCAGACTACACAATGCTTAAAGCTATCACCCCAACCGCTGAGAAAGAACCATCTGAGGATCCAATCAATACCGTCACCTTGCCATACATAGCAGGGGTCACCAAAAATATTTCCAAAATCATTCATAATCTGCGAAGGATGTGATCTCTGACATGCAATACCCCGGCGTCTACAAACTAAGCTGTGTCTGTGGCAGTAGTTACATTGGGGAAACTAAGCGACATGTCTCGGACCGTGTTCGGGAACATAAGGCAGATCTGAAACATGGTAGGACCAATACCTCGGCTGTGGCTGATCACTGTTTAAATGCGATGAGCTCACACGAAATTGATTTATCCAAAACGAAAGTACTTTGCAAACCCACCGGCTATCACCAAAGATTCGTTCATGAAGCCATCCAGATATATAGACACAGACACAATTTCAACCGAGAATATGGGTACAAACTGAGCAATCATTTGAAGGACGTTATTAACCAGTTCAAGTCATAACTGGCTGTGATGTTTCCATCCTACCTTCCGATGTTAGTTGTTATTTTCGACTTTCTGATTTTACATTAATAGGTTAAATGTCTCACACTAACACAGCCACCATCGCTCACGTCCTCGACATCGCGGCGGCTTTGCAATCTTACATTAACATGCTAATCTCTCACATTACAATAGCCACCTCTGTGCCCTCGGCGTGGAAGTCGCCCTCCCATCTTACATTAACATGCAAATTTCTCATTTAACATCACTAGCCCCGCCCACTTTGTTTATGACCCTTGGGCTACACCCATTTCAAACCTATAAAAAGTCTGCCTCAGCAGCTTTCCCCCTCCTTTTTCCTCCTGATGACGATTGCTTATGTTGCGATCGAAACGTCATAGTTTTTTGTTTTATAATTTTGTTCTGCGTGACTTTACCAAAAGATACTCTTTGGTTCTTTCGAAAAGGAACGTAGGTATAAAAATAAAAAAATAAAAATTATATATCACGACGTTTCGATTGCAACACAATCGGTCATTCTCAGACAGAAAAAAATAATCCAGCAATGGAACTGAAGAACCACCGGGCCATACCTACGTAAATTTTACCGAAATAACCAAAAAGTATGGATTCCTGCAGTCACGAAAGCTTTAAGCCATGGTTTATGCTCCTTAATAAATGAAGACACCAAAACGTCTTGACCGCTTACGACGTATGGTGCCTCGTCAGCAGCATCGGGTTCCCTTGAATCAGTGTTGGTGAACTGCCGATATTACACAGACTCTCGTCTTGAAATGGGGGATGAGTTGAGAAAATCTAGAAATCCACGTGGAGGACAAATAGAGTGGACTTTGAACGTTGGAATGTAAGCTCGTGGATTATTGCATTGCGCGGGTGCATGGGGATATTGCGGGGACAGTGGCTTCCACACAGAACTTCGATGTGGGGTCTATCTCCGTTAGATTATTGGGCAAGTTGTAACACAGGGGCGCGTTGAATATGGAAGACTACATACTCTAATCTCCGCTAACAGATTATATCCTCATGTTTGCGTCAGGATAAACAATTCATACATTACAGCCTATGGTGCTACACATTTCAGGTTGCGGTAGTGCTATGGTTAACGTGCTGTGATACAAACCCGGCAATCCAGGTTCGATTCCCGTTCACGGTCAACACCTGCGATGGTTATCTGAACCGGTCCCAGGCCTCCCCTTGGTCGACTTAGCCTTAAATGAGTACCTAGTGCGGTTTGTAGTAAGCTTCGCCACTGAGGAGACAAAGGCGGCTGGGAATGGTGCTGTTAAGGCTTCAGCGGGGATCTTTGTCTTTGTTTGCTACACAGCATAGGTCGGCCTCTGTAGAGGAGGCAGAGGAGCAGGCTCGTGAAGGACGCTACTGGGCAGTGCCAGGGTAGGTGCACTGTGAGTCTATTGGGCAGTTGGAGGCCGTCACCCTCTAACAACAGCAGAGGTTGGAGGAGCAACGCTCAGAACTAGCATCATCAGGCGGCAGCAAGCATTGTGTATAAATTCACCTGTTTTGGTCTTAAGGAAAATCGTGCAAAATATAGAAAAGGTAAGAAAGTCACAAAACATAAATACATAACCAAACAAATTATGAAGTCCAAATTTGCAACACTGAATGCATTCTTGGGGCAAGGCAGCAAAACAAAAAACAATAGTCCCAGATTTCGATTTAAAGCTTTCATGACTGCAATGATTCATCTTCTTTGGTTCTTTCGGTAAAGTCACGTAGAATGAGAATAAAATAATAAATTGATAAAATAAAATGACGCAATAATATTCTCATCAGAAGGCCGATGTGTTGTGGCCGAAACGTCGTGAGAATATTATTGTGTTATTTTATTTTTCGATTTAAAGCTTTCGTGACTGCAATGATTCATCTTCTTTGGTTCTTTCGGTAAAGTCACGTAGAATGAGAATAAAATAATAAATTGATAAAATAAAATAACACAATAATATTCTCACGACGTTTCGGCCACAACACAAGCGGCCTTCATCAGGTGAAGGGAGCGAGACTGTCTGGTAGGACAGCGCTGGAGTGAGAGAGCCACGTTCAGATCACGGCTTTTAAGCTGTGTGAGAGGAACAAAGAGCCCTCAAATTTCCGTACCACGGATAGCTACGGGCCCCGTTCAGACGGACGAGTTCGTCCATGGTCGGAACAGAGGAGGGGGAGAGAGACAGCTGCGAAGCCCTAGTATACTCCATGTTGTAAACCATACCATTAACCGTGGTGTGAGAGGTATTAAGAGGCAATGCTGGCGAAAGAGCTGCGGTCTGAAGGTCATCGTAAAATTACAATTAATTAAGAACAGAAATGATTTAACACATCTTTCCAGTGGGTACTAAGCCTGAATCCATCTTCTCGGTTGAAATTGTCTCTGTGCTTGTATATGTGAATGGCCTCATGAACGAATCTCTCATGGTAGCCAGTTGGTTTGCAAAGAACCTCCGTCTTGGAGAAGTCAATGTCATGTGAGCCCACTGAATTGTAACAGTGATCTGCCACGGCAGAGGAGTTCGTCTTACCGTGTTTCAAGTCTGCTTTATGTTCGCGGATGCGGTCCGAGATATGTCTTTTGGTTTCTCCAATGTAGCTACTACCACAGAGGCACTTTAGTTTGTAAACGCCCGGGTACTGTATGTCTGGAAGAGCATCTTTTACAGATGGAACTAAATCACGGATTTTGTGTACTGTGTTGAATCGGACCTGGATCTTGTGTTTATTCAGGATTTTGGAGATCTTTTTAGTGACCCCTGCAATGTAGGGTAAGGTGATGGTTTTGAGTGGCTCCACAAGAGGATCCTTCTTCATGACTGGAGTGATGGCTTTGCGGATTGTGTAGTCGGAGTAGCCATTAGCCCTGAGAGCCTGGTGTACGTGCTTGAGTTCACTGGTAATGTGTTCCTGGTCGGAAATGCATTGGACTCTATGGTATAGAGTCTTGATGAGGCAGTTCTTCTGGGATGGATGGTGGTGGGAATCTGGTTTCAAGTAAGCATCTGTATGGGTAGCTTTCCTGTAGACAGAGTGGCTCATTGAACCATCATGTCTCCTTTTAATTAAGACATCCAGAAAGGGTAGTTTGCCATCTTTTTTATCAATTTATTATTTTATTCTCATTCTACGTGACTTTACCGAAAGAACCAAAGAAGAATAGTCCCAGACTTCACCAAAACAACAACACACTGCACATGAACATTGAACTATCGATGCATGAGGGGCAAGGATCAAGGATACAAATCACATCTGCAATTTCTTTTGTGTCCAGCAACTCCGATTATAACGTTTGGTTCCGTACTATGCAAAATTAGTTAAATGTACAACAGTTATAGTCTGCAACGTCAAAGGCTTGGTCACCTATTCATATTTTTGTTTGAGGAAGAGTTAAATGGAAATTTGATGCACGTCTTATGTTTCTTGGGTTAATGAATTAGCTAAGTGCAACACAGATTTGCCAATACGGGTTTTATGAATGACCAGGGCCCACTTTAGATGTCTTCTTGCATCAAGGCGATGTGAGACTGGATTGTAAGATGTTTAAGTCGAGGGAACACCTAGCCTGGCATGCAATCGGTGTGTTTGGTAGCTGCACGACTATCTGATGAGCTCTCGGGTTGGAAAACGCGTGGCGCATCGTGCCAATGCGCGACGTTTCGCCTGCCCAGTTCCTCAGGAAGCTCGCTCGCTCCAGGCACGTGGGGCGCAACATTCATGCGGTACAACAAATAAAAGATCCCCCGCGTAGGCTTAACAGACCGTTGGGGCAAGTGCTGTTACGGAGCACCGCCTATGAAGGCCAGCACGGCACGTGGGGTTGGGTGGCCAGCTCCACCCCCGGCCGCCTTTGTCTCTCCCGAGTGGCGATGTTTACACATCGCACCAGGTACTCATTTGAGGCTGAGTCGACCTAGAAGAGGCCCAGGACCGGTTCACATAATCGAACTCGGGTCGCCAGGATCTTAGCGCAAAATACACTATTTTCAAATGAATATGAGTTTTAGTCCATGTTAATTTATGGCCATATGTATGCCTATATATATTGATAAATATTAATAATGTTGTTCATTTACAGAGATGCAGAGTTAAATTGAGACTATATGGATGAATAAAACAAGATACAGAGAAGTCAGCAAAGTGACATTCTATCAGCAATGCCATCCATTCAGAGCATCGGCTCGATAACCGATGTGCCACCGCTCCCCACACGCGGTACAACGCACACCTGTGAACATCGATCGGAGAATTCGTAGCCTCTTTGTAGATGCCATTCCGGATAAAGCCCTCTCTCCATGAGTGTTACTGTGTTCTTTACTTTGCCACGGTTCGGTAAAGGGGTCGGTGCCTCAGGGACCGGCCGTTCAAGTACTCACTACTGACGTTAGCATTGCGCTCTCTTGCTCGTCACTAAGCGAGCATTGGATCCAGCAGCGGATTGACGAGATTGCCGGTGCGCCTCTCATTGCTGCCTCGGGTGTAACTGCTGCTGCATTCCCCATCCCAGTAAAAAGTCATTATCTTTGTTCAATCTATAACTATAGACTTAAAAGTTACAATGTAAATTCTAGATTTAAAGCTTTCGTGACTGCTAGGATCCATACTCTTTGGTTCTATTGGGTAAAGTCACGTAGGTGAAAATAAAATAACAAAAAATCACGACGTTTCGGCCACGACACAAGCGGCCTTCATCAGGTGAAGGGACGAGACTGTCTGGAGGACAGCGCTGGAGTGGAAGAAGCCACGCTTAGATCGCGATCTTTAAGCTGTGTGAGAAGAAAAAAGGCCAAGTGCCTTGACAAAGGAATTGGCATATAATTTAGCATTGAAATGGCTCATTGAAATAGCTAAGTTAAAGTATACACATCCGCAGAGGTACCCCTTGACAAAGGAATTAGCATCGAATTTAGCATTGAAATGGCTGAGTGATTAGCTTGTAACTGGTCACAGAAATAGCTACGTTAAAGTTAGAGCATATACGTTCACCGAGGCACCTAGTACTCATCAAACAGGAGAATTTAGCGAAACACAACCACGCTCAGACATCGGACCTGTGTGCGAGCAAACAAGGTGTTCTGACAAAGAAATTAGCATAAAAATTAGCATTTGATTGTCGGATTTTAGGAAAGAGTGTGGTGTACGTGCCGGTGGACTCGCAGTTTTGCGCGGGGGGGGGGAAGGGGGGAGGGGGGAGTTTACCTATTGACGGTGTGAAAAGGGGGAATTTATAAGAGCTGCGAAAGTTTGGGGTACCACTACTTGAAAAATATACTGTACCATTGAAATTAGGTTTAATGTTTAGTTCGATTTAGAACATCTTTCCAATGGATGCTTAATTTGAAACCATCCTCTCGGTTGAAATTGTGTCTGCGTTTGTAGATCTGAATTTCTTCATGAACAAATCTCTGATAAAAGCCCGTGGGTTTGCAAAGAACCTTGGTATCGGAGAAAATTATATCGTGATCCCCCACAGCGTTGTAACATTGATCAGCCACGGCAGAAGAATTCGTTTTGCCGTGTTTCAAATCTGATTTGTGCTCGCGAATTTGGTCAGAGACATGTCGCTTTGTCTCACCGATGTAGCAATCACCGCAGGTACAACTCAATTTGTAAACCCGGGGTACTGTAAATCAGGAATGACATCCTTCACGGATGGGATCAGATCACGAATTTTGTGTACTGTATTTAACCGGACCTGGATCTTGTGTTTGTTTAGAATTTTGGAAATCTTTTTAGTAACGCCTGCTATATATGAAGTGTGATGGTTTTGACCGGAGTATCAAGTGGTTGTTTCTGTATGGAGGGAGAGACAGCTTGGCGGATGGTACGGTCAGAGTAACCATTCCTTTTGAGGGCCAGGTGTACATGTTTTAATTCACAGGTCAGGTGGTGTTGGTCCGAAATGCAATGATCCCTATGGTATAAAGTTTTGATGAGATAATTATTTTGGGCTGGGTGGTGGTGGGAATCAGGTTTCAAGTAGGAATCTGTGTGGGTGGGTTTCCTGTAGACAGAATGCCCCAATGAGCCATCAGGTCTACTCTCAAACAGAACATCTAAGAATGGTAGCTTGCCATCTTTCTTCACTTCCATGGTGAATTTGATGGCGGGATGTCTGGAATTGATGTGGTGTAGGAAAAGGTTCAGAGCTGGGAGGCCATGTGGCCAAATGACGAAAGTGTCATCCACATATCTCTTCCACAGGGAAGGTCTGAG
>NW_027423321.1:102500-114690 GCF_048934315.1 Petromyzon marinus | reverse complement strand
CACTCACCCACTCACTCACCCACTCACTCACTCACCCACTCACTCACCCACCCACTCACCCACCCACTCACTCACTCACCCACCCACTCACTCACCCACCCACCCACTCACCCACTCACCCACCCACCCACTCACCCACTCACTCACTCACCCACTCACCCACTCACTCACTCACCCACTCACTCACCCACTCACTCACTCACCCACTCACTCACCCACCCACTCACCCACCCACCCATCCATTCTCTCTCCACTGCTTCACAGATAGAGTTTGGTGACTGGGCTCAGGAAGCCGGTAACCATGGCGACAGCAGCAACAACAACAACCGGAGCAACAACAGCAACAACCGGGGGCACAACCACCACAGGTTTGTATCCATACAACAACCACCACCACCACCACAACTACAACCACCACCACAACCACCACTAGCACAACCACCACCACTACAACCACCACCACCACCACTACAACCACCACCACTACAACCACCACCAGCACTACAACCACCACCACTACAACCACCACAACCACCACCACAACCACCACCACTAGAACCACCACCACAACCACCACCACTAGAACCACCACCAGCACAACCACCACCACAACCACCACCACCACCACAACCACCACCACAACCACCACCACAACCACCACCACTAGAACAACCACCACCACCACCACAACCACCACCACCACTATAACCACCACCACCACCACTACAACCACCACCACCACAACCACCACCACCACAACCACCACCACAACCACCACCACAACCACTAGAACCAAGACTACAACCGCAACTATTATAGACCACCACTCACTCAGTCACTCACCCACTCACCCACCCATTCACCCACTCACCCACCTACCCACCCACCTACCTACCCACCCACCTACCCACTCACCCACCCACCCACCTACCCACCCACCTCACTACCCACCCACTCACCTACCCACCCACCCACTCATCCTACCCACCCACCTACCCACCCACTCACCTACCCACTCACCCACCTACCCACCCACCTACCCACCAACCTACCCACCCACCTTCCCACTCAGCTACCCACCCACCCACTCACCTACCCACCCACCTACCCACCCACTCACCTACCCACTCACCTACCCACCCACTCACCTACCCACCCACTCACCTAACCACCCACTCACCCACCCACTCACCTACCCACCACTCACCCACCCACTCACCCACCCACTCACCTACCCACTCACCCACTCACCCACCCACTCACCTACTCACTCACCCACCCACCCACTCACCTACCCACTCACCTACCCACCCACTCACCTACCCACCCACTCACCTACCCACCCACCCACTCACCTACCCACCCACTCACCCACTCACCTACCCACCCACCCACTCACCCACTCACCCACCCACTCACCCACCCACTCACCCACTCACCCACCCACCCACCTACCCACCCACTCACCTACCCACTCACACACTCACTCACCCACCCACCCACTCACCTACCCACCCACTCACCCACTAACCTACCCACCCACTAACCTACCCACCCACTCACCCACCCACTCACCCACCCACCCACTCACCCACCCACTCACCCACCCACCCAGCTACCCACCCACTCACCTACCCACTCACCCACTCACTCACCCACCTACCCACCCACTCACCTACCCACTCACCTACCCACTCACCCACCCACTCACCCACTCACCCACCCACCCACTCACCCACTCACCCACCCACTCACCCACCCTCCCACTCACCCACCCACTCACCTACCCACTCACCCACCTACCCACCCACTCACCTACCCATTCACCTACCCACTCACCCACCCACTCACCCACCCACTCACCCACTCACCTACCTACCCACCCACCCACTCACCCACTCACCTACCTACCCACCCACTCACTCACCCACCCACTCACCCACCCACTCACCTACCCACTCACTCACCCACCAACCCACCCACTCACCTACCCTCTCACCTACCCTCCCACTCACTCACCCACCCACCCACTCACCCACTCACCCACCCACTCACCCACTCACCCACCCACTCACCCACCCACCCACTCACCCACCCATTCACCCACCCACTCACCCACCCACCCACCCACTCACCCACTCACTCACCCACCCACTCACCCACCCACTCACCCACCCACTCACCCACCCACCCACTCACCCACTCACCCACCCACTCACTCACCCACTCACCCACCCACCCACCCACTCACCCACCCACCCACCCACTCACTCACTCACCCACCCACCCACTCACTCACCCACCCACTCACCCACCCACCCACTCACTCACCCACCCACTCACCCACCCACTCACTCACCCACCCACTCACCCACCCACTCACCCACCCACTCACCCACCCACTCACCCACCCACCCACCCACTCACTCACTCACTCACCCACCCACCCACTCACTCACCCACCCACCCACTCACCCACCCACCCACTCACTCACCCACCCACTCACCCACCCACCCACTCACTCACCCACCCACCCACTCACCCACCCACTCACCCACTCACTCACCCACTCACCCACCCACCCACTCACTCACCCACTCACTCACCCACCCATCCACCTCCCCCCCCTCCTCCCCCTCCCACCCTTCAGAACCACTGAGGCGGCGTAGCAAGTGGGATTCCGCCGTCCCCATGGCAACCGCGGCCCTGGGGGTGGGGGCCGCCTCCGGCCTGCCCCCGCCTCCCCTTGGCCACCCTCCGCCCCTCCCTCTCATCTCCATGGTGACGGCCCCGCCCACCGCGGGCCTGGCCCCGCCCACCTCCTCCCACGCCCCGCCCATGCTGGGCCTGGGCCAGCCCGCCCTGCCCCAGGCCCCGCCCTCGCTGGGCCTGGCCCCGCCCTCGCTGGGCCTGGCCCCGCCCTCGCTGGCCCACGCCCCGCCCACGGGCCCGGTTGCCACGGCGACGGGGGTGGGGGGCTTGCCGATGGGCGGGGCCAATCGGGGCCCCTCCACCACCCTCATCTCGGCACTTGGAAACATCCGGAAACACCGCAGCTGATTGCGGTTATGGGGGGTGGGGGTGGGACCGCGATTTCCGGATATCGGGGAGAGATACCGGATGATGTCGGGGAGAGGTTTCCGGATGTCGGGGAGAGGTTCCGTTTATGGGGGAGAAGAGTGTCTGGATATCAGGGACTGTGGTTCCGGATATCGTGGGAGAGATACCGGATGATGTCGGGGAGAGGTTTCCGGATGTCGGGGAGAGGTTCCGTTTATGGGGGAGGACAATGTCTGGATATCAGGGACTGTGGTTCCGGATATCGTGGGAGAGGTTCCAGATATGGGGGGGGGGGGGGGGGGGGAGGAGAGTGTCCGGATATCGGGGAGAGATACCGGGAGGGGTAGACCCACCCCCTCCTCACCACGGCGCTGTGTGGGGGTGACTAGCGGGGGGGCGTGCCGCTCCTGGAGATCGTGTGGAGTGAATTAAAAGTCGTGCCGTGGGTAACAACATCAGCAGCAGCCTCTGTGTGATGTAGCAATCATCAGGCGTGGGGGAGGGTGGGTGGGTGGGTGAGTGAGTCATTGGATGGGTGAGTGAATGGATGGGTGAGTGAATGGATGGATGGGTGAGTGATTGGATGGGTGAGTGAATGAGTGAGTGAGTGAATGAGTGGTTGGGTGATTGGATGGGTAAGTGAATGAGTGGGTGAGTGAATGGGTGGGTGAGTGAATGAGAGGTTGGGTGATTGGATGGGTGAGTGAATGGATGGGTGAGTGAATGGATGGATGGGTGAGTGATTGGATGGGTGAGTGAATGAGTGAGTGAGTGAATGAGTGGTTGGGTGATTGGATGGGTAAGTGAATGAGTGGGTGAGTGAATGGGTGGGTGAGTGAGTGAATGAGTGGTTAGGTGATTGGATGGGTGAGTGAATGAGTGGTTGGGTGGTTGGATGGGTAAGTGAATGAGTGGGTGAGTGAATGGATGGGTGAGTGAATGAGTGAGTGAATGATTGGATGGGTGAGTGAGTGAATGAGTGGTTGGGTGATTGGATGGGTGAGTGAATGAGTGGTTGGGTGATTGGATGGGTGAGTGAATGAGTGAGTGAATGAGTGGTTGGGTGATTGGATGGGTGAGTGAATGAGTGGGTGAGTGAATGGATGGGTGAGTGAATGAGTGGTTGGGTGATTGGATGGGTGAGTGAATGAGTGGTTGGGTGATTGGATGGGTGAGTGAACGGATGGGTGAGTGAATGAGTGAGTGAGTGGTTGGGTGATTGGATGGGTGAGTGAATGAGTGGTTGGGTGATTGGATGGGTGAGTGAATGAGTGGTTGGGTGATTGGATGGGTGAGTGGGTGAGTGAATGGATGGGTGAGTGAATGAGTGGTTGGGTGATTGGATGGGTGAGTGAATGAGTGGGTGAGTGAATGGAAGGGTGAGTGATTGGATGGGTGAGTGAATGAGTGGTGGGTGATTGGATGGGTGAGTGAGTGAATGAGTGGTTGGGTGAATGGATGGGTGAGTGAATGAGTGGTTGGGTGAGTGAATGAGTGGTTGGTTGATTGGATGGGTGGGTGAGTGAATGAGTGGGTGAGTGAATAGATGGGTGATTGAATGAGTGGGTGAGTGATTGGATGGGTGAGTGCTTGGGTGGGTGAGTGGGTGAGTGAGTGGTTGAGTGGGTGGGTGAGTGAGTGGGTGAGTGATTGAGTGCGTGAGTGAGTGGGTGAGTGGTGAGTGAATGGATGGGTGAGCGAATGAGTGGGTGAGTGAATGGATGGGTGAGTGAATGATTGGATGGGTGAGTGAATGAGTAGGTGAGTGAATGAGTGGGTGAGTGATTGTATGGGTGAGTGAATGATTGGATGGGTGAGTGAGTGATTGGATGGGTGAGTGAATGAGTGATTGTATGGGTGAGTGAATGAGTGGGTGAGTGAATGAGTGGTTGGGTGATTGGATGGGTGAGTGAATGAGTGGTTGGGTGATTGGATGGGTGAGTGAATGGATGGAGTGAGTGAGTGAATGAGTGGTTGAGTGATTGGATGGGTGAGTGAATGAGTGGTTGGGTGATTGGATGGGTGAGTGAATGAGTGGGTGAGTGAATGGATGGGTGAGTGAATGAGTGAGTGAATGAGTGGTTGGGTGATTGGATGGGTGAGTGAATGAGTGGGTGAGTGAATGGAAGGGTGAGTGAATGGATGGGTGAGTGAATGAGTGGTTGGATGGGTGAGTGAAATGAGTGGTTGGGTGATTGGATGGGTGAGTGAATGGATGGGAGAGTGAATGAGTGAGTGAGTGAATGAGTGGTTGGGTGATTGGATGGGTGAGTGAATGAGTGGATGAGTGATTGGATGGGTGAGTGAATGAGTCGTTGGGTGATTGGATGGGTGAGTGAGTGAATGAGTGGTTGGGTGATTGGATGGGTGAGTGAATGAGTGGGTGAGTGAATGGATGGGTGAGTGAATGAGTGAGTGAATAATGAGTGGTTGGGTGATTGGATGGGTGAGTGAGTGAATGAGTGGTTGGGTGATTGGATGGGTGAGTGAATGAGTGGTTGGGTGATTGTATGGGTGAGTGAATGAATGGGTGAGTGAATGGATGGGTGAGTGAATGAGTGGTTGGGTGATTGGATGGGTGAGTGAATGAGTGGTTGGGTGATTGGATGAGTGAGTGAATGAGTGGGTGAGTGAATGGATGGGTGAGTGAATGAGTGGGTGAGTGATTGGATGGGTGAGTGAATGAGTGGGTGAGTGATTGGATGGGTGAGTGAATGAGTGAGTGATTGGATGGGTGAGTGAATGAGTGGGTGAGTGATTGGATGGGTGAGTGAATGAGTGGGTGAGTGATTGGATGGGTGAGTGATGGGTGGGTGAGTGCATGGATGGGTGAGTGATTGGATGGGTGAGTGAATGAGTGGTTGGATGGGTGAGTGAATGAGTATGTGGGTGAATGGATGGGTGAGCAGGGTGAGTAATCGATTGGATGGGTGAGTGAATGGTTGGATGGGTGAGTGAATGAGTGGGTGAGTGCATTATGAGATGGGTGAGTGAATGAGTAGGTGAGTGATTAGATGGGTGAGTGAAGGAGAGTTGGTCAGTGAATGAATGGGAGATATGTGAGTGAATGGGACAATAAGTGAATGAGTGGGTGGGTGAGTGAGTGGATGGGTGGTTGAGTGAATGGGAGAATGAGTCTGTGAGTAAATGAATGGGTGAGTGGATGAGTGTATGGGTGGTTGAGTGAATGGGTGAATGAGTCTGAGTAAATTAATGGGTGAGTGGATGGGTGGTTGAGTGAATGGGAGAATGAGTCTGTGAGTAAATGAATGGGTGAGTGGATGAGTTAATGGGTGAGTGAATGACTTGATCGGCCATGGACCGGATATCCGGTGGCCGTGACGTCACACTTCCGTGTGTACGCCTGCGTGAATGATGGAACCCACAATCGGTGAGTTGGTGAGTGAGCGGGTGGGTGAGTGGGTGAGTGAGTGGGTGAGCTGGTGAGTAGGTTGGTGAGTGAGTGGGTGAGTGAGTAGGTTGGTGAGTGAGTGGGTGGGTGGGTGAGTTGGTGAGTAGATGAGTGAGTGAGTGGGTGGGTGAGTGGGTGAGTGAGTGAGTGGGCGGGTGAGTTGGTGAGTGGGTTGGTGAGTGAGTGGGTAGGTTGGTGAGTGAGTGGGTGGGTGAGTGGGTGAGTTGGTGAGTGAGCTGGTGAGTGGGCGAGTGGGTGGGGTGAGTGAGTGGGTGAGTGAGTGAGTGGGTGGTTGGGTGAGTGGGTGAGTGAGTGGGTGGCTTGGTGAGTGAGCTGGTGAGTGGGTGGGTGGGTGAGTGAATGGATGGGTGAGTGAGTGGGTGGGTGAGTGGATGGGTGAGTGAGTGGGTGGGTAAGTTGGTGAGTGAGTTGGTGCGTGGGTGGGTGAGTGAGCTGGTGAGTGGGTGGGTGAGTAGGTTGGCGAGTGAGTGGGTGGGTTGGTGAGTGAGTGGATGGGTGAGTGGGCGAGTGGGTGGATGAGTTGGTGGGTGCGTTGGTGAGTGGGTTGGTGAGTAGGTGGCTTATAGTGGGTGAGTAAGTGGATTGGTGAGTGGGTGAGTGCTGGTGAGTGGGTTAATGAGTAGGTGAGTGGGTGAGTGTAATAGTGAGTGGGTGGGTGAGTAAATGAATACGTGGGTGAGTGAGTGAGTGAATGATTGGATGGGTGAGTGAATGAGTGGGTGAGTGAATGAGTGAGTGAGTGGGTGAGTGTAATGGTGAGTGGGTGGGTGATTGAATGAGTGGGTGAGTGTAATGGTGAGTGAATGAGTGAATGAATGAGTGGGTGGGTGAGTGAATGAATAAGTGGCTGAGTGAGGTAGAGTGAGTGGGTGAGTGTAATGGTGAGTGGGTGAGTGAGTGAATGAGTGGGTGAGTGAGTGGGTGGGTGAGTTAAAATGGCGAGTGGGTGAGTGAATGAGTGTGTGAGTGAATGAATGAGTGGTTGGGTGATTGGATGGGTGAGTGATTGGATGGGTGAGTGGATGAGTGAGTGAGTGAATGAGTGAACGATTGGATGGGTGAATGATTGGATGGGTGAGTGAATGAGTGAATTGAGTGGGTGAGTGAATGAGTGAGTGGGTGAGTGTAATGGTGAGTGGGTGGGTGATTGAATGAGTGGGTGAGTGTAATGGTGAGTGAATGAGTGAATGAATGAGTGGGGTGGGTGATTGAATGAGTGGGTGAGTGTAATGGTTAGTGAGTGGGTGAGTGAATGAGTGTGAGAGAATGGTGAGTGAGGGGGTGGGTGAGTGAATGAGTGAATGAATGAGTGGGTGGGTGAGTGAATGAGTGGGTGTGAGTGAGTAGGTGAGTGAGTGGGTGGGTGAGTGAATGAGTGAGTGATTGAGTGAGTGGGTGAGTGTAATGGTGAGTGGGTGGGTGAGTGAATGAGTGGGTGAGTGTAATGGTGAGTGAATGAATGAGTGGGTGGGTGAGTGAATGAGTGGGTGGGTGAGTGTAATGGTGAGTGAATGAGTGAATGAATGAGTGGGTGGGTGATTGAATGAGTGGGTGAGTGTAATGGTGAGTGAGTGAGTGGGTGAGTTAATGAGTGGGTGAGTGAGTGGGTGGGTGAGTGAATGAGTGGGTGAGTGATTAGGTGAGTGAGGGGGTGGGTGAGTGAATGAGTGAATGCATGAGTGGGTGGGTGAGTGAATGAGTGGGTGAGTGAGTAGGTGAGTGAGTGGGTGGGTGAGTGAGTGAATGAGTGAGTGATTGAGTGAGTGGGTGAGTGTAATGGTGAGAGGGTCGGTGAGTGAATGAGTGGGTGAGTGTAATGGTGAGTGAATGAGTGAATGAATGAGTGGGTGAGTGAGTGAATGAATGAGTGGGTGGGTGAGTGAATGAGTGGGTGAGTGAATGAGTGGGTGAGTGAGTAGGTGAGTGAGGGGGTGGGTGAGTGAATGAGTGAATGAATGAGTGGGTGGGTGAGTGAATGAGTGGGTGAGTGAGTAGGTGAGTGAGGGGGTGGGGAGTGAAGTGAATGAATGAGTGGGTGGTGTGAGTGAATGAGTGGGTGAGTGAGTAGGGTGAGTGAGGGGGTGGGTGAGTGAATGAGTGGGTGAGTGTAATGGTGAGTGAATGAGTGAATGAATGAGTGGGTGGGTGAGTGAATGAGTGGGTGAGTGAATGAGTGGGTGAGTGGGTGGGTGAGTGAATGAGTGGGTGGTGAGTAGGTGAGTGAGGGGGTGGGTGAGTGAATGAGTGAATGAATGAGTGGGTGAGTGAGTGAATGAATGGGTGAGTGAGTAGGTGAGTGAGGGGGTGGGTGAGTGAATGAGTGATGAATGAGTGGGTGGGGAGTGAATGAGTGGGTGAGTGAGTGGGGTGGGTGAGTGAATGAGTGGGTGAGTGAGTAGGTGAGTGAGGGGGTGGTGGGTGAGTGGTGAGTGAATGAGTGAGTGTGAGTGTAATGGTGAGTGAATGAGTGGGTGAGTGAGTAGGTGAGTGAGTGGGTGGGTGAGTGAATGAGTGGGTGAGTGAGTGAGTGGTGGGTGAGTGAATGGTTAAGTATGCTGCTCTACGTATGATGTCACGATGCTGCACGTTGGACTCTACTGGTTACGATGATCACGGTCCGTTGGCTCCACGTGCCAAGAGAAAATAAGTTGGTATGACGTCACTCCACCCGTGGTATGACGCCACTCCACCCGTGGTGTGACGTCACTCCACCCGTGGTGTGACGCCTCTCCACCCGTGGTATGACGTCACTCCACCCGTGGTGTGACGCCTCTCCACCCGTGGTGTGACGTCACTCCACCCATGGTGTGATGCCTCTTCACCCGTGGTGTGACGTCACTCCACCCGTGGTATGACGTCACTCCACCCGTGGTATGACGTCACTCCTCCCGTGGTATGACGTCTCTCCACCCGTGGTGTAACGTCACTCCACCCGTGGTATGACGTCACTCCTCCCATGGTATGACGCCTCTCCACCCGTGGTATGACGTCATTCCACCCGTGGTGTGACGTCACTCCACCCGCGGTGTGACGCCTCTTCACCCGTGGTATGACGTCACTCCACCCGTGGTATGACGTCACTCCACCCGTGGTATGACGCCACTCCACCCGTGGTGTGACGCCTCTCCACCCGTGGTATGACGTCACTCCACCCGTGGTGTGACGACACTCCACCCGCGGTGTGACGCCTCTTCACCCGTGGTATGACGTCACTCCACCCGTGGTATGACGTCACTCCACCCGTGGTGTGACGTCACTCCACCCGTGGTGTGACGTCACTCCACCCGTGGTGTGACGTCACTCCACCCGTGGTGTGACGCCTCTTCACCCGTGGTGTGATGCCACTCCACCCGTGGTATGACGTCACTCCACCCGTGGTATGACGCCACTCCACCCATGGTGTGACGTCACTCCACCTCATGGTATGACGCCTCTCCACCTCATGGTATGACGCCTCCCCACCTCATGGTATGACGCCTCCCCACCCGCGGTATGACGTCACTCCACCCGTGGTATGACGTCACTCCTCCTGTGGTGTGACGCCTCTCCACCTCATGGTATGACGCCTCTCCACCTCATGGTATGACATCTCCCCACCTCGTGGTATGACGCCTCTCCACATGGTATGACGCCTCTCCACCTCATGGTATGACGCCCCCCCCACCCATGGTATGACGTCACTCCTCCCGTGGTATGACGTCACTCCACCTCATGGTATGACGTCACCCCACCCCTGGTATGACGCCCCCCGTGCCAGACGAGAGTGAGTTGGTGCGCCGCGCGCTGCTCAAGTTTGAGGAGCGCTTCCCCGGCATCACACCGAGTGTGGGGAGCGTCGCACCGGGCAGAGTGAACCTCATGGGGGACCACGTGGACTACAACTTGGGCGGTGTGCTGCCTGCAGTACGTCACACCACCAGCGTCACACCACCACCATCACACCACCACCACCACCACATCACCACCACCAGCGTCACCACCACCACCACCACTACCGTCACACCATCACCACCACCATCGTCACACCACCACCACCACCGTCACCACCGTCACACCATCACCGTCACACCACCACCACCAGCGTCACACCGAGTGTGGGAGCGTCGCACCGGGCAGAGTGAACCTCATGGGGGACCACGTGGACTACAACTTGGGCGGTGTGCTGCCTGCAGTACGTCACAACACTACCAGCGTCACACCGTCACCGTCACCATCATCACCACCGTCACACCACCACCAGCGTCACACCGAGTGTGGGGAGCGTCGCACCGGGCAGAGTGAACCTCATGGGGGACCACGTGGACTACAACTTGGGCGGTGTGCTGCCTGCAGTACGTCACAACACCAGCGTCACACCACCATCACCACCACCACCACCGTCACACCACCACCAGCGTCACACCACCATCACCACCACCACCACCGTCACACCACCATCACACCACCACCACCACCAGCGTCACACCACCATCACCACCACCACCACCGTCACACCACCACCAGCGTCACACCACCACCACCATCATCACCACCGTCACACCACCACCACCAGCGTCACACCGAGCGTGGGGAGCGTCGCACCGGGCAGAGTGAACCTCATGGGGGACCACGTGGACTACAACTTGGGCGGTGTGCTGCCTGCAGTACGTCACAACACCACCAGCGTCACACCACCACCGTCACACCACCACCAGCGTCACACCGGTACCACCACCACCGTCACCGTCACACCGGTACCACCACCATCACACCACCAGCGTCACCGTCACACCATCAGCGTCACACCACCATCACCACCATCACCACCACCACCATCACCATCACCACCACCACCACCACCCCCACCACCATCACCACCACCATCACCACCACCATCACCACCACCACCATCACCACCATCACCACCACCACCATCACCACCACCATCACCACCACCACCACCATCACCACCACCACCATCACCACCACCACCCCCACCACCACCATCACCACCATCACCACCATCACCACCATCACCATCATCACCATCACCACCACCATCACCACCATCACCATCACCACCACCATCACCACCATCACCACCATCACCACCACCACCATCACCACCATCACCACCATCACCACCACCATCACCACCACCATCACCACCACCATCACCATCACCACCACCACCACCATCACCCACCACCACCACCACCACCACCCCCACCACCATCACCACCACCATCACCACCACCACCACCACCATCACCACCACCACCATCACCACCACCCCCACCACCATCACCACCACCATCACCACCACCATCACCACCACCACCATCATCACCACCATCACCACCACCATCACCATCATCACCACCACCATCACCACCATCATCACCACCATCACCACCATCACCACCACCACCCCCACCACCACCATCACCACCACCACCATCACCACCATCACCACCCCCACCACCACCATCACACCACCACCACCACCATCATCACCACCACCACCATCATCACCACCATCACCACCACCACCACCATCACCACCACCACCACCATCACCACCACCACCATCACCACCACCCCCACCACCACCACCATCACCACCACCCCCACCACCATCACCACCACCATCACCACCACCATCACCACCACCACCATCACCACCACCACCACCATCACCACCACCACCATCACCA